>NC_081407.1:184948521-185248521 GCF_030272615.1 Cryptomeria japonica
CCACAAAGGCCCACTGAGCAAAATAAAGAAAAGTCAAAATATATATGGGTTCCTAAATCCCTTATGCAAGCAATGCACTCCAAGGAACCACAAAAGCATAAAAAATCAAAAACCATGTGGATCCCTAAGAAGCTCCTTGAAGCACAAAAACCTAAAGAAACATCAAAATTGGCATCTACAATTGCCATTCCTCCATCCAAACCTTCCAAGTCTATTCCTTCATCACCTTCTTCATCCATTTTGGGCCCTTATGTCCCAAAATTCCAAGCTATTCCTCCATCCAAATCTCAATATCCAAAATAAATTTTTCCTCCATCAGTCCATCACCCCTCAAGGTGTGTGCCAATGTTGATCTTGCCTTCATTACCATCCAGTGAAGCCCAATTCTTCCAATACCCTATCCATTATCCAATGCATATTTTCCATCCTTCCATCCCTCTGGTCCAATCCTTTGCATAAATCCTTGCCTTAATTTGATCTCTTTTTCCATGTCCTTATCCTACCAACATCTTTGAGCATACTTTTAAAGGTCATGGTCCATTTTTTTCAAGGATACTATCCAAACAAAAAGATGTTTGAGTCCTTCTTCCATCCCCTATCATGTGTCCATCTTCTATTGAAAAAGTCAAAATACAATAAAAAAAAAGTGAGAAAAAAAAAAGACAAAAAAAGGAAAAAAACGTAATGCAAAAAATAATTTGTCCACTGGTGAAAACCTACCAAACAAGTTCCTTGGGAAAGTACCATGATGAAAACCTAGCAAACAAGTGTCATGCGTAATCTATGAACTTCTTGCATACCGTACTTGGGGACAGGTTTTATCCTATCATATCCTTTTGTCCTTCATTGTTCCATTATCTTATCGCACCCTTGTCATTACCCTTCATATCCTATTGTCCCTCATGTACATATCCTCTTTCCCACCTTTGATCTTGACAAGGCTAAAGATCTTCATGAGCATCATGCATCCTATTCATAGCTTTCAGTCTATCATAGCTTTTGGTCATTTATCTATTGACTTATTACAACTTTTCATCCATATTCCATTGTCTTATCACCAACCCTTTGTCCATATTCCTTGGCTTATCATAACCTTTTGTCATTATCCCTTAGTCTATCACATCCTTATCCTACTCATATCCTTTATCCATTTTTGATCTTTCTTATCTTGTCCATATCCTGTCATCGTCCATACTCTCTTCATGTCCCTTGATCTTGATCTGACATAAGGAAATGAAATGCAAAACATGTTTTCCAAAAACCTCTTGACATATCCAGTTGCTTGTCCCATTGTCTCTATAATAAAAAGGCCTTTGTCTTCCCTCTATCCACCAACATTTCAGAAAGCCTATTTATTCACCTGTCATATTCCTTGCCTTGCTAGACACTGGGGGCAAAATCCCTAAAAATAATAAAAAGTCCTACAAAAATTGAAAAATGTCTTGAAATAATCCAAAAAAAAAAATTCAAAAAATGTCCTGAAATAATCCCTAAAAATCAAATAATGTCCTGAAAAAAATCCCTAAAAATCAAATAATGTCCTTAAAAAAATCCCTAAAAATCAAATAATGTCCTAAAAAAATCCCTAAAAATCATATAATGTCCTGAAAAAAATCCCTAAAAATCATATAATGTCCTGAAAAAATCTCTAAAAATCAAATAATGTCCTGAAAAAAAAAAATCCCTAAAAATCAAATAATGTCCTAAAAAATCCGTAAAAAGTCAATTAAAGTCCTAAAAAATGAACAAAAAAATTTAAAAAAAAAAACTCGAAATTTCTACAAAGTGAAAACATCAAAATCCAAAAACAATTTCTTTGGCATTTTTCATTTTGTCAATAAATGATCCCCTTTGTGCATAGACAGATTGTTGAGCATACATCCAACGACAATCAATCAAACATTGTGCTTCAATGAAATCACACAATAACAGATGAACTGTTCGACCAAGCAAGCATTCAACCTGATCACAGTTGTCACATCAATCAAAATAGCATCAACATTACCATTGGTCCTTGTCAATATTATCATGGGTCTTATACAGGGTGTGGTATACTCGAAACCAGACTGTGTCTTGTCTTAGACGGTGTACCGCATTCCCTGGAACTAGACAGCATGATCATTCTTGTTTTCCACTTTTGACAATGACGATCAGACTGTTTGTTTGACTTGGTTGAATTTGTGCATCTTATCTTTTTACTGATTTATCTTTGGCTTCGATCATGTTCCTATGTTGCTCGATGATGTCACTGAGTGATTTAGAGTGACTGGGATGGTTCATGGTCCCTTTCCTTTTTTTGTTGTGTTTGTTGTTTGTAGAATGTTTGTCACAAACTGGGGCAACTATATCATTGGGTGTCTGTGAAAAGTATGTTCTCTTTGTGAACACTGCACATACCTTGACCCTTGATGTATGCACCCTAGGATGCTTCACTTATTCCTTGTGTGCGATGTGTCTGTCTTTTGCAAAAGGGGTTGCGTTCTAGCTTTGGCCTTCAATGCCATGATGCTCTGCATCTGCTTTGCTACATTAAATAAAGGTTCTCAACTACTTATGTGCATTTGTGAAAGCAAGTTTTCCTTCATCTCTAACTGTCCTCTGTCTAATTTATGCTTACTAACATTTCTTCCATCAGTCTTGGCAGTCCGTTTGAACCTATCATCTTCTGTCATTCTTATCGATCACTTGGCCTCTTTTCTAGATTTTTCCAACCAATTCCTCGAGGGGGCATGCATATGTCATTGTTATTGTCTGGGGCATTTTCATTATTGTTCTTTGAAACAACGCTTAAAATCACATTGTCTCAAAGAGGGGCAAAATGTAGACATCTAAAAATGGTCAACGCTTGTGGAGTCATAATTTAACATTTGCGCATTGCCTTATTTTAGGGTTCTTGCGTTGCATTAATATTTCTTCTATGTTGTGCACTTGGTCTTTATCATTTGCGAGCATCGAGCCCTTCTTCTGCATTCCTCACTTTTCTTGCTTTTGAATTAGGTATTGTCGATAGCAATCTTCACTCATGATTTTGGTCGATGTTATCCTGTCGCATCATGGTGCGTGCTCATTTATCATCATTTTGGACATCGTCAATCGTAATCGATGATATAATTAGGGTTTTTTCCTCTTGTCAATCTTGTCATTTTGCGATCGATTCGTCATCGATCCTTGTCCTTTTCAATCATGTCAGTTTGGATCGATTAGTCATTGTTCCTCGTCAATTGGCGACTATCAATTTGATCTCCTTGTCAATCTTGGTCAATTTGTCATTGATTTTTGTCAACCAATCTCAATCATTTATCAACATTGGTCCTTTGCCAATCAGAATCATGATCAAACCTACATTAATTTCTTGTTGTCTTGACCTAATTCCTTGTCCTCTTATTTCTAGGGTTTTATGATTTGTTCATTTAATCATTTTCTTCTTCTTTGTGGGTTAAATAAATCTATTTATTTAGTCCTAGGTCTTTTTCATGAATTAATTAATGGATGAAAACCTATTAATTAATTCACCTAATTTCTATTTCGTCTTTTTCCTCGATTTTCTAATTTGCTAATTTCTCCTAATTCCTAATTTCTATTTCTCCTATTTTCTTTAATTTTTTCTAATATTTCCCCTAATTTCATTCCCTCATTTTCTCCTATGTTTATGCTTCCACTTGCCATAATTTGTCATGCATTTTGCATAACAACTTGTCATAATTTGTCATAATTTGTCATACTCCTTGCATAGCAAATTGTCATTTGTCATAATTTTTCCATTCTTGATTTGAATTTCCTTTCAAATCTCTTCATGCTAATCTTTTCCTCTCTCCAATTTGTCTATAAATTGGATGATTTTCTTCAATGAAAGGAGGAATCAATCACATTTTCAGAATCAATCACATTTTCAATCAATCAACCACGCTTCTAGTATTCGTATGCTGCAATTTTCATCTTGTCATCTTGCTTGCTTTCATACTTTGCTCTTGCACTTGTAGGTGAGATCCACAAACAAGATAATTTGAAGGAGAAAGAAGGACAATGGAGGTCAATTGAAAGAGACATTGGTGATGATTTTTCATTTATTTTGAATGTCTTATTTTCAATTCTTCTATTGATTGTAATAGGATTTTATTTCATTGCAATTTAGCTTTGTGGTTAGCTAATATTTATTGCTTTGATGCATTCCATTTTCCTAGTTACAAGTATATTTGTATTTGCATATTTGTTGTTACCGGCAAATATGTCTCGGTTATGCAATGGCAGGTTTATCTTTTCTAGATCAGCATGACATGCTATGGAGATGATTTATTATTATTGTAAATGCATCAAGCCAACATGTTGAATTGGTTATTGCATCAGATATTATATTGTTTGTAAAATGATTTCATTTTAATATTTTATCAAGCCAACCTACTAAAATTGGTCTTAGGTAATGGTATAAATGTAAGATCTTATTTGTATGATCAAATGTGGAATGTGAAAAAGAATTGTGAAAAGGTATATGCAAGAATAAGCAGAGCTATACATGCAGACATCATTTGAAGGTGAAGCTAAGTTTTTGTGAAAGCATATCAGAACTACACTGGTACTGAATCTAGCATATGAAGATGGTATTTTGAGCAGTACATTCTTATTGGATTTAACCATCCAATTGTAGTCAGTGTGACTCCCATTTTGTTTTTGAGTAGTGTGCTCTAGGCGCTTGGCCTTTCTGCATGTGCAGACCCCATTTGTATACACTTACTATCTACAGTAGTATCATCTGATTGTGGGTAAGGTTTTCCACTGTGGTTTTTCCCCTTACAGGGTTTCCACGTATAAATATTGGTGTTATATGTTGTGGATGACTTTGTCTTTTGTTTCATGCATTAATCTTTATCAGTAATTCAATTATCTGATAAAACTGTTCACCAGTATAGTAGATTGGTTCACTGGTATTAAGCAGTAAATTGGTTAAGTTATTTTTGGTTTAAATTTATTTGACAATTGATTCACATCCCCCCTCTCAGTTGTCTCCAGGAACTAACATTTTCTTCATTCATGATAGTTTGTTCCAGTTCATCTTCCTTTAAAAAATAGAACACCCATTCATTTCCATTCCCGGATCCACTAGCAGAGTCTTCTATCGATTCATCCCCAGAGTCATCACTTTCTCCTCCCTCATCCACTATGTAGCATTGTTTACTTTTCTTGAATCTATATCTATTATGGTTAGGCTTAAATGATTTCTTAACTCTTTCATCAAACCATGCATTCCTTTCAGGTCATCTAGATGAAAATGACCAATCTTATTGCATGCAAAACATTTAAAAGGTTCTTTACCTTCATACTTACTTCCTGTGGGTCCATTACGTACTCTTCTAGCAAATAAGGCTTCAAGCTGGTCAAATTATTCATCTTCTTTCCTTTTATCTTCTAATTCCTTTGCATATAAGACTTTCTGATCACTCTTGTTAGTAGATGATGATGATGATGCATGAAAAGCAAGTTCAAACTTTACAGCTCCAAAAGATCCAAATTCTTCAACCTCAAAAGCAGACAATTTCCCAATCAAAATGTCACTGTTACCTAAAGTGTTTGCCATTGTTCTCAACTTATTAATTGTAGGTGCCTTCATCTTGTAAGCTAGTGGAAGGGCTCTCAAGACTTTGGAAACTATTTAATCTTCACTCAGAGATCTTCCACAACATTGAATTCCTATAACAATCTCATTTACTCTTTCCACAAACACAACAATTCTTTCATTATCTTCTGTCTTCAAGTTTTCATATCTTACCTGGTAACCATCAAGTTTAGCAATTTTAACAATAGGTTCACCTTCATTCAAAGTTTACAATCTATCCCACATAACCCTTTTTGATGATTTATCAGTCAATCTCATGATTTGTTGATTAGTAAGTGCACACAAGAGGGCTTCTCTAGCTCTACAATCATTTTCAATATTTTTATCCAAGTCTATAGGAGCAAGATTTCCAGATGTTGGATCATAGGGTGTGTATCCTTTTTCAGTGGTTTCCCAAATATCCTTGCCAAGACATCTTGTTAGGATTCCCATAGATACTGAGAGGGGGGGGTGAATCAATATCTAACCGGTGAGTTGAATTTCTTAACTTAAAACATGTAGAACATATTATAACAGTGTACCGGTAAGCAAGAAATAATGCAATAAACAAAATTATAAGCAACCACATGAAAAACACACCATAACACAATATTTTAATGAGGAAACCCAATGTGGGAAAAACCTCGATGGGATTTGTGACCCACAATATTCACTTACTGGCCAGTAAGACAATACTACTTACAAGAGGGGCCTGCACATGTAGGAAGGCCAAGTGCCTAGAGCTCATTGCTCAATGGGAAGTCTCATTGACTTACAATGATGGATTATATAAATCTAGTATCTTGTACTGCTTAAGAATAACATCTATAATGCCAGATCCAGTACCAGTTTTTGCTCTGCTTCTTACATAAACCCTTAACCTATATTTCGCATAATAGGTCTACCTAATTACATTCTTCTATGCATCTTCCTTCCTCTTTTTTTAATATCCTACAATGATCTCTTATATATATGAGTCATTTTACAATGTTGCCAAGTCGGCTTCTAAATATTTTACCATAATAAACAAAATATAATTGTAGACACCTAAAAATGGTCAACGCTTGCGGAATCGTACTTTAACATTTGCGCATTGCCTTATTTTAGGGTTTTTGCATCGCATTAACATTTCTCCTATGTCACGCACTTGGTCTTTATCATTTGCAAGCATCGATTCCTTCTTCTGCATTCTTCATTTGTCTCTCTTTCGAATTTGGTCTTGTTGATAACAATCTTCAGTCATGATTTTGGTCAATCTTACCCTGTCGCATCTATGTGCGTATTCATTTGTCATCATTTTGGACATTGTCAATCCTAATTAGGGTTTTGTCCTCTTATCAATCTTGTCATCATGCGATCGATTTGTCATCGATTTTTGTCTTTTGATCAATTTGTCATCAATCTTGTCGTCTTGTGACCTATTTTATCATCGATCCTTGTCTTCTTGTCAATTTTGTCATTTTGTGATCGATTTGTCATCGATCATCATCTTTCTCAATTTGGATCAATTAGTCATTTTCCCTCGTCAATTGGCGCATTTATCAATCACATCATTTATCAACATTGGTCTTTTATCAAGTTAGAATCATGATCAAATTGAATCGATATCAATTATCCTTTGTCAAGACCTAATTGTCATCCTGGCATTTTCTAATTCATCTTTTAGGGTTTTATGATTTATTCATTTAACCCTATTTGTCATTTCTCCCTCTAGGTTAAATAATTTATTTATTTATCCTAGGTCTTCGTGTCACAATTAAATGTTTAATTTAATTGGCTAACTAATTATTCCTCTTTTTGTGAATTAATTAATAAATGACAAATTATTAATTGATTTACCTAATTTCTCCTAGCTCCTAATTTCCTAATTTTTCATCAATTTCTAAATTCCCTCTTTGTGAATTAATTAATATATGAAAGATTATTAATTAATTCACTAAGTTCCTAATTTCCTAATTCCTATTTTCCTCATTTTCTAGTTTCCTAATTCCTATTTTCCAATTTTCTAATTTTCCTAATTTCTAATTCAATTTCCTCCTATTTCTCTCCTAATTTCATGGGAATGACATTTCAATTTGTCATAATTTGTCATAATCTTGTCATGAATTATCAATCAATCAATTTTGCATAGAAAGTGCAAATTTGTCATAATTTGTCATAATTGACATTCTTGATTTGCAATTTCCATTTGAATCTCTTCATGCTAATTTGATCATCTCTCCAATTTGTCTATAAATTGGATGAATTTCTTCAATCCCAACTAGTCATTTTGTCGAATCAATCACGCTTCGAGTATTCTTGCGCCACTATCTTGTCTACTTGCTTTCATCTCATGTGTATGCACTTGTAGGTGAGATCCACAAACAAAGCTATTTGAAGAAGAAAGAAGGACAATGGAGCTACATGAAGGAGACATTCAAGTTTGCATTTGGTTTGCTTAAGTTTTCAATCTTGAATATCTTGTTTTCATATCTCTATTGGATGTAATTAGGATTGATCATTGCATTTGAGCTTTTGTGATTGAGCTATGACTAATATTTATTTGCTTTGATGATTTCCGATTTCCTAGCTACAATAATATAACAAAGATCTTGTCGGCCTCTATGCTAGTATACTTCCTTTCTTTGCCGGTGTCGGTGGTCTGAGTGTCGTTGTAGAGTCCGATCTTGCTAGTGCCGGTATAATGCCTTGCCGGTGCCATAGGATTGTAAGGTTGCCATCAATGACAAAACCTTCAATCACCTACAATGTCTCATTGGAGTGAGCATATGCCAACAATCTCCCTCATTGGCATTGATGGCAACACTCATGAGAAAATTCAAAAGTGTATCCAAAACTTGTAATCTAAAAAAAATATTTCCAAAAATATGTTACCAAAAATATAAGAACTCGCCATGAGTAGATAAGTCTTCTGCCCATTATTTTCTCATACTACTACTCCCCCTTTGGCATCAATGACAAAGGTTGTCAAGGTGTCAATAGAGTTGTAGTCTCAACCTTGTAACTGGGTGGTTACAATTTGAAAAAGATCTGCCAAAATCAAGTTTATACTTTGCATAAACTTCTTGTTGTCCTTTATTGTTGTCTCTATTCTTTGAACTATACCAGTGAGGTGTTGCATATGCTCTACCGGTGTTCTTTGTCCTTGTACTAGTGCCTTAGATTTTTCCTTCCATAATGATGCTAGGTAGTCCAGTCTCGGGCTCAGTCTTAGTCTCAAATTCTTTGCCTTATTTATTATTCTCTCCTTTTCTCTTTCTAACTTAAGTAACTCTTCCTCAAAACTTGTTATCCTTTGTTCAAAAAATGATAATGTATTAGGTGAGTTAACAAAATTGTCAGCAAGTTTATTTGTTTCATCCTATACATAGCCCATTTTCTTATCTATGTCTACTGTCAAAAAGTTTGTCTTACAGATGTCTCTATATAGAGTTTTGAATTCCTTCAATAAGTTACATAGTTCTGGTAGAAGTGTGTCAAATTCCCTAGTACACTTCTTTATTTGATCTTCAGAGAATTTTTTCTTTTCAATTTCCAACTTATCCTTGAATGCTTCTTCCTTTATTTGCTCAACAGTCACCATATTCTCAGTGATGTATTTACCCAAAGTGTAAAGTTGGCTTAAAGAATCCTTATTGTTTATGTTATAGTTAGGAGCTATCATCTTCAAAATTGGGATTGTCTCATCTATAGCTTTATAAGCCTGTGAAATACAATATGTTATCTTTTTAATGGATTCCAATAGTACTTCAGTTACATTTGTAGATTTGTAACCTGCTGAGGAGGATCCTATATTCTGAATTTTGTCGGTGGAGGAAGTAACCAAGCTTGTAGTGACCTCTAGTAGGTCTGTCTATGTTTCCATTTCTCTAAGAAATGGTTTTTGTTCTTCTTCTATTGCTGCTGGCACTGTTTCCAAGTGAATCTGTTCCTATTCCGGAGCCTATTACTCTGCTTGTTTCTCTGTTTGTTGCTCTGCTGGAGTCTCTATCTATTGCTCTGTATTATCAATCTTATCAGTTGTTAGTGGCTCACTAGCCATATCTATCTTGCTAGTTGTGTCCTGATCTATCATAATGTTGACTATTTGAGTATCAACATCTACAATGTATAAAACTTCAGGATTATGATTAGTATCCTCTATATCCATACTCTCATCTACTGGTTGATCTTTAGTTGTTGTTACCGGTGGAGTAGTCAGAGGCAGTGGGAGTTAGTTGTCTTTTAATTTGATGCTCAGAGGTCCACCAAACTTTCCTTTTCCTTTTTCCTTCTCCTTCTAGTATACCTTTATTAGTTTGGGGTTCCTGTACTCTTCCTGTTTTTCCTTTTCAACAAGGAATATATCCCATGCATTTTATGTTTCCTTTGTTATCTCTTTTATTCTTCAAACCATTAATCCAATATGCTGGTGTCCAGTAGAGAATACTGACTAGTTGGCTTCTGCAATTAAGTCATCTATCTCCTTAGGTGAGTTTACTGGGTAAATAGCAAGTAACTTTTCAATTTTGATTTTCTTATCAAGCTCTACAACAGCTTGTCTTCTTGCTTCCAATCTTTTGAACAGTTCATCAGGTAGTTCATCTACCACTTCCATTAAGAATTTCTTATAGATGTCCAAGTGTAAAATGACATTGTTTTCAACTTGTTCTTTCTCATCTGCTAACAATGTATCATATACCTTTCCTATGTTCTTGAGTTTCCCTTCTTCTATGATTTCATTTAGCAATTTGTTAAGAGGGGCCATATTTTGCTTAGTCTTTTTCTTCTTTGATGTCAAATTTTTCTTTGGTGTTGTCTTTCTAACCGGAGACCTCACTACCTGTTGTTTTTGTCTAGTTCTTCTAGGTGAAGGTGTGGATGCCGGTGAAGGATCCCTTTTCCTTACAACTCTTTTGAATGTTGCAGGCATGTCATTCTCCAAAGAAGTAGCTACCAGTGATAGGTGAGTCTCAGGATGTAGAGTTCCTAACTCATCCTCAGTGATACTGATTTGTTTCAATACATCTTCTTTAATAGCCTTAGCCTGTCTAGAACCTCTTCTCACAACTGCTTCAACCTTTTTCACTCTTTTCTTAGATTGAATTTGATTTTCAATGGTCTCAGCACTACCAAATACTTCTTCCTTAGGTTCATTTGGTGCTTCCAGAAGTGCTTTAGCATAAGTCTCAATGATATGATCATTGGTCTCATAACCCATCTCTGTTACCCAAATTGTTCTTGGGGTGACTGCTTCCATCCAGATCTCATCCTTTTTGATCACAAAACATATTTCATCCTTGTATTTGTTTACAATCTTCTGTGATAGTCTAATTCTTCTCTTCATTCTAGCCTTTAGTGTTTGAAAATAGTCATGAACATTCTTTTCATTGTTTTCACCCATGTTGTTGAGTAGGTTTGTTAACTATTTTCCTACCGGTATATCAAATCCAAGGTTCTTATTGCCTATACCGAGAACCTATTTGGTTATATGTAGCATCAAGAATACAAGTAGATTTCCAAATCTAAAAGTTCCTTTCTTATCCTTCTTGATTTTATTTAAGTTATCAATCAACTCATCTTTTAATTATTCACATACATCAATTTTCATATTGTCCTTAACCATGTCATAAGCACTCTTAATGCATAAACTAGAAAATGAGTTAAGTCTATTTGCATGAGTTGCTTTGTACCCTAAAATCATGCTAACAAATTTCACATTTATATCCGTCACATCATTAACCCTCAAAGACCTTCTGTTAGATGTTGCACCAGTTAAGTTCATTACTAGGTCATTTGAGACCTTCTTAGTCTTGTCTGGTCTATTACCAGTGGAAGGTAACCCTGTTACAGCTTTCATGGCTTCCTTCATAATTTTGTGAACTGAATCAAGCCAAAAGAATGAACCATGTACCTTGCTTAAAACTATCCTAATCACTTCCTTGGGAAATTCAGGAATGTAGAGGATTATAGTGAATCCTAAGGTTTCAACAATTTTATGTTCAGGTTTTACATTGCCGGATTTGTCACATATAATAGTTTTATACATGTTTTTAATTTCTTCATCTCCTAATTCCTCTATATTGCAATGGATGTATATTTTGGGATCTTCTGTAAAAATAACTCCCTTTGGAATTTGGGAAAAAGCACCTACATTGTCATCTTTCTTAGCTACCTAGGGAACTAGCTGAAATACGAGCCTAGGGCATTTTATAACCTCAACTACTATAGGGTTTGCTATGAATTCAGGTGCAGAGGAGGATTCCATGATGATAAATACCTTTTTCTACCTTTGGATGGATTGATTGCTGAAGCACTTTGCCTCTTTGCTCGAAATGCCTTAGCTCTACAAATTTCATGGTCTTCAAATGTTTGAAATCTCGGTGAAGTGAAATGGAGCCAAAATCACAAATTTATAATGTTTATTTTCCATCTACCACATTTAATGCATGCCAGTTAAGTAGTCACTTAACATTGTCTATCGGTATAGAAGTAATTTCCAACTTCTCACCATTAACTGAGGGAATTATAGCATATGTCTCATTGCTTGCCAAACCCTCAAGAAAATTTTCTTCAATTTGATGAAGAGCTTCCTTCCGGTGGAGTATTACTCTGTCCTGCCAGTGAAGCACTACTCTATCCTGCTGGTGGAGTGTTGATTGGTTCTACCGGTGGAGGAGTATTCCCAACAATATTTAGGTCTGACTTTCTAATCTGTTGTTTTGACAATTCTTGCTTAACCTCTTCAACTTTTTCTTTTCCTTTCAAACTAGAACTTTTGTCATTTGCTGGTGATCCTTTACTTCTGTAGAATTTTGCAATATGCCCAATCTTGTTACATTCATAGCAATTTGCATTATTCTTTTGAATAGCTTTCCCATAACCTATGCCGGTATGTGTTCTACATTGATTAGATAGGTGTCCAAATCATCCACAAACATAACATCTCACATTTATTCTGCAATTTTTAGAGTTGTGACCAACTTTGTTGCATTTTGAACATTGACTGGTGGGTGTGTTGATATTCTGATAATTTCTAGATCTACATTGATTTGCTCTATGACCATACTTATTACAGTTAAAGCATTTTCCATTGAATTTATAAGCATTAGGGTGCCTTACCGGTTTGCTATGATCCTGAGTGTTTAAAGTACCAAAAATTTCTCCAACTTCAAAGCCAATTCCAGAAGTGTCACCTTTAGGTTTTTGATTCTTTAGCAAGTTGCTAAGTTCCTCTAAGCTTTTCTTGAATTTCTCTTTATGTTGATTTGCAATATCTAGTTCTCTTTCTAAGATCTCTTTCTGTCTCATCAGTTCATTTGATTCATTCTATGTATGCATTGGATGTGTCTTTAATAGATCATTTTCATAGCCAAGTCTTGTGTTCTCATTTGCTGCATCACTTAGTCTTTTGGTCAATTCTTCTTCATTCTTCTTTCTATCTTCAATTTCTTTACAAAATCTCATAGTCATATCCTGCATCTCATTCTTTGTTGTCGTGTTCTCTTGTTTCAGCTTGCTTATCATATCATTAAGTGATTCCTTTTCATCATTCTCATTTTGCATCTTTTCACATAATTCTCTTCTCTTGTTTCTTGCAATGGTAAAATTTTCTTGAAGTGCCTAAATCATAATTCTTTGATGTTTTTCAATTTCTCTATATCATAGTCTGAAAGAGTTGCTTCTAGTTGCTTCATTAGATTTTCCATCTCTACCAGTGTCAATATCTTCCTCAAGCTATTAGGCTTTTGAAAATAGAGGACCAAACTTTGATACCAATTGTTAGAATTCCCATAGATACTGAGAGGGGGGTTGAATAAGTATCTAACCGGTGAGTTGAATTTCTTAACTTAAAACATGTAGAACATATTATAATAGTGTACCGGTAAGCAAGAAATAATGCAATAAATAGAATTAGAAGCAACCACATGAAAAACACACCATAACACAATATTTTAATGAGGAAACCCGGTGTGGGAAAAACCTCAGTGGGATTTGTGACCCACAATATTCACTTACTGGCCAATAAGAGAATATTACTTACAAGAGGGGCCTGCACATGCAGGAAGGCCAATTGCCTAGAGCTCATTGCTCAATGGGAAGTCTCACTAACTTACAATGATGGATTATATAAATCTAGTATCTTGTACTACTTCAAAATAGCATCTATAATGGCAGATCCAGTACCAGTTTCTGCTCTACTTCTTACATAAACCCTTAACCTATATTTCACATAATAGGTTTTCCTAATTACATTCTTCTATACATCTTCCTTCCTCTTTTTTTTATGTCCTACAATGATCTCTTATATATATGAGTCATTTTAAAATGTTGCTAAGTTGGCTTCTAAATATTTTACCACAATAAACAAAATATAATATAACAAAAATCCTGTCGGCCTCTATGTCGGTATGCTTCCTTTCTCTGCCGGTGCCAGTGGTCTGAGTGCCGGTGTAGAGTTTGATCTTGCTAGTGCCAGTGTAATACCTTGTCGGTGCCATAGGATTGTAAGGTTGCCATCAATGACAAAACCTTCAATCACCTACAATGTCTCATTGGAGTGTGCATAGGCCAACACATCTAAGATGAGTCTCCATTCAAATTTTTCATATCCCATAATTTGTTCCATCAAGCTTAGGGATTTCTCTTCTAAAAATAGTTGGCATAGGATCTACCTATAGTGGTTAAGCTTCTGCAAAAGAGGACCAAAGATATGATACCAATTGTTAGGGGTTGAATTAGTTGTTAACATATTATATCATTTAATCCACTTAATAACCTTTAACCAGATTAAGTACCAGTAGAGAACAAACAGATATCGGTAAGAAATAAAACTTAGCAATGAAATGGATAATCAACACAATTAAACCATACCACATAACACCATGATTTTTATGTGGAAAACACAAAAAGTGAAAAACCATGGTGGGAATCCTACCCACAGTTAGATGATACTTCTATAGAAAGTATATGATACAATGAGGGGCTTACACATGTAGGAAGGCACACTGCCTAGAGCATACTGCTCATTACAAAAGAGTCTCACTGACTACAGAGAGATTATAACCACCTCAAGATAAATGGACAACAATCTAGAATAATGAGCTGCCAAAGATAGCATCTACCATTCCTGATTACAGTCCTGGTTAAGCTCAATATTGGAGGCTTTTAACCTCTTCTTTAATCCAAATTCGATCCTTAATGATTGACCAAAACTCCTTCACATATGATATTACAATTCATGACCACGATGCCTTATCTACAATGAGATCTTACATCAATTTATACTAACCCTAAGGCCTAAACAAATTAGGTTGGCCACCTAAATTATATTATAATAAGTTCATTACATAAATCCATATTACAATGATATGCCATGTCAACTTTAGACTAAAACAACATTAACCAATCAATAATTCATCCTGATAACGTATAGAGAACATGTTAACATGATACCAGTCCATAACCTAGATAGGTACTAGACCTATTCTGGGTCCACCATGCCAAAGTGGTGTCTCCACCTGGTTGAAGCATGATCAGAGAATATCTTTAGTTTCTTGAAGTCCATGTAAAAGCTGCACCAGCACCACTTATTCATCCTATCAAGATTCCTTAGTGAAAGCTCTGTGGGTTAAATCTTAAACCAATGTCGGTTTTACAAGAGTGTATGATAGCATCCAATTACTAAGTCAATACCAACTGATCAAAACATGTTGTAGGAACATGTAACACATAAAATCAAACATACTTCATTGATACAAACTTGTTGGAAGTGTCCAACAGATAGTTTCTTTCATCGATAACACTAGATCTATTTTGAAACAAAAACCTATATGTCTGTAACCAACCATAACAGCTAGTGTTGACATCAATGACAAAGCATCAATGCAACACATAATCAATTCATCCATAATGCCAACAACCCTTTCACCGATTTAACTGCAAACTCACTCTGCAGCCTTCTTAGAATAAATTCGAAGGAAGATGATGTTTTTCTTTTCTCAAGCTCTCTTCACTCTTCTTCTTCTTCACATCAAGCATCATCGATTTCTATGCTGAGCTCACATATTTATAATCTAAGATTCCCACCAAAAAATGCATTCAAACAATGTCGTGTTAGATTTTGCCTTCACGAACTCGATCCATATCTGATTTGATTCGATCTAATTTTCCAACCTAGATATGATCTTCATGTCATCAATCAACACCACTATATCTTCACATTCTAATATGCATTTTTTAAATCTAGAGGTCAGCACCATGCTTTTCTTCTTTTCTCTATCATATGCCATTAATGGCTCGGTTATTTCCTTCAACAAATGAGTATGAAGATCTGATCTTCTTGCAGGATCAGTTCAGTTGCTTGTCAGCTTGTCTTCCTCGAGCTACAATCCTCTAGAATCCTCTGTGACTTGCATGTTCTTCATAAGAGTCAACCTTCTTGTTGACTTGTTATGTCGATGCACACTTCACCGACCTGTGCAATATCACCACTTGGCATCCAGTTGCATGTTTTTCGACATCCACCTCTACTTGATTTGCTAAGTCAGTTTGTCATTCTTTGTTGACCAAGATTGACTGTTGGTTCAATATCTTACCAGTATAACCAACAAACATCCTCTTTTCCAGTAACACATTCACCTGACAATTCATCATGCCTTCTGGTCTGTCTTCATGGCATTCTTTTTATTTTGCTCACCGAGTGTTGTTGTGATTTATTTAACATTCTACCTCTTCATCACAAACAAATAGCCAACCTTGATACCAATCTATGCATTTTCCTTTACTCCTACTTTATTGGTAGATTACACACTTCATTTGTACTAGTGCCCTTCCTTTTTTGTGCTTACTCCCAAGTGGATTGCCATCATATTTCTTACTTTTCTGATACCGGTCACCACTTCTTACTTGTCAGTGACCTTGCCAAACCAATTGACATCAATGACAACTTAATTTCAATAACACCAACACAAATGATGCCACACACATTACAATTTTAGTTTTTAAATTAGTGAAGTTGCATGGTTTACCAAAAAGTTCTTTTTGGATAGAGATACTAAGTTTGTTTTTCTATTTTTTGAGAACAATATAAAAGAGGTTGGGATAAAGTTCAACTTACTATTTAGGATGCCATCTTTGATGTTTAATTATGAATAGTAAATACCCAACAGATACTAAGAGGGGGGGGTGAACAAACACTTCTTAAACAACTTAAACTGCTAAGACTGCACTAACTGGTAAACAATATCACCAATCTAAATCAAGGCACTACTAGTAAAACATAGTATGACTATAAAAGACATAAATCGGTAACATCTAGATCTTCTCAAAACCTAATATCTCATCTCAACTTCCCCCATATGCTTAAGCAAGTAATACATCACAAATACAATGACCATTGGATCAGCTTGCATTACCGCTTAACAGAAAACACTAAAACATCACATGAAAAAGCATTACACATAACATACTGATTTTTCACATGGAAACCCAACTAGGAAAAACCATGGAGGGGATGAATACCCACAAGTTGTTCTTGAACTCTTCTGAAGTTCACTCTATTAGGAGCCTAGTCCGATTAAAGAATTTACAACTGGTTCTGCTAGGAACCAATCTTGCTAGGGATCACTCGATTAAGGGATTTCTAAATACCCAATTAGAGGTTAAAACCCTATTAAAGGTTACCTTGTAAGAGGATTTGAAGAACTCAATGATTTTGAGTCACCCTATTAAAGGATTTACAAAAAGTCTATTAAAGCTACCTGATAAAGGTATTTGCCATCTATTAAAATGGTTAGAAGTCAATAGGTAATACACTGATATGATAACAAGACTTAATGCCAAGGAAGATCTGCTTTTGTTTCTTTACATCTACAATCACACTCTATAGATCTCTACTTACCCCTTAGGTCTAGCAAGAATCACCTCACATACATTCATTAGCCAACAACTTCAAATGAAAATCATCATCGACCTTATAGACAATAATTAGGTCAGTGACCAAAACCTAAAACCCTAAGAATCTAGGTTAATAATATAGTCAGTCAAATCCTAGCCATTCAAACACATTACATAGGGTAAAACAATCTTGAAAAAATCTCAAGACAGTCTCCATCATCCGTTCTTCACCGCTTCTGGAAGCTAATAACCCATCACATGCTCTCCACTGTTTACTAAGATTTTGCACATTCTCAAGGTAGATAGAATCACTCTTCTTCATGCAAGATCCTCAAGGAAATCCTTCACGCACATAAGTCTGACATGGTAATGTGATCTAATCTTCATTTCAATGCTAACTCATCATAGGATGTCGTCGGTTGAATCACATAGACTTGGAATGCATCAATCAGAAACCCTGAAGCTGAGACTACCAACCGGTAGTCATATCAAATGAAACCCTGATACAAAATTTGCATACACCGGTTCATGCTCCAACATACTGATTCACTTTTTGCATATACCAGTTCATATCATCATACCAGTTCACTTGCCAGTTTTCTTACTTCAATATACTGGTTCATACTTCAACATATTGACATCAATGACAACATACAATCCCATCATGTCATCAAACTCTATACATATGCAAACAATCTCCCCCTTTGGCATTGATGCCAATACACAAAGTGTTAGGTCCCGGAGACAACGGAGAGGGGGGGAGGTGAACTAGTTGTCAAACAGATTTCATCCAAAAACAATTTAACCAACTTAATGCTTAATACTAGTAAACTAGTCAAGTATGCTGGTAGACAGTTATAACAATTTATTGCTATACCGGTAAGGATTAGTGCATGAAACATAAACGCAAAGTCATCCACAACACATAACACCAATATTTGTACGTGGAAACCCTATAAGGGGAAAAACCATGGTGGGAAACCTTACCCACAATCACATGATACTACTGCTGGCATTTTTGTTGTTTATGTTATGATTGTCATTGATAGACACACACTTGTATTGAGCTCCCCTTTATATGTATGAGCTCATGCTCAACTGGTATTTGTTCCAACTAGTATGTGATATACTAGTCTTTAGACTAGTGGTGATTTTGCAGAATGTGTTTCCCGGTCTGAAACGACATGTCGACCCCAAGCAGTTCGTAGATCACAAGTGGTATGAGGGAGAAAAGCGGCACAACACATTCTTACTAGTCTTCATTTTTGTCAAACTGGCAACCAGTTTTTTTGTATGAACTGGTAATACTCTATGATGAGTTACCAATCCACTGATTGTTTGATGGTGCTGACACATTGATGGTGCTTTTTGTGTCGTGTTACTGAGTATGTCTAGTTTCATTGAACCTAGGAAATTATAATGTAATCCTATTGGACCGACATGAAATCAGATTCCTTTAAAAGGACATCATGTCTGGGGTTTTTAAGTTGTTTCTGAAAGGGTTAATGTTGAGCTAGGGTTTACAGTGGGAGTCAAGAACGATCTTATCTGAAGAGATCAAGTTGTAACTATGAGAGAGAGAGAAGACTGAAGTAATGTTGGAATGCATTAGCTGTGAGCAATACTGGATCTAACCAAGTAGTTTGTGCTATTAGATAGATCAAACACTTGTTGATTACTCACATCTTTGACAAGTCTATAGCGCTTAACTGGGTAGGCCTCAAAGCCTTTGTAAAATCCTCTAACAAGGTGGTTCACACATGTGAATCTAAAATCCTCTAACAAGGTAGTCTTTAATCGGACTTATCTCCTAACAAAGATTGAGATTCCTAACAGGATCTATTCTAGTGAAGAACATTGTAAGACCTTAAACGATTTGGTTTCTATTCTGTAGATAGTGACTTGTGAGTTCCATCTCACCATGGTTTTTCCTAGTTGGGTTTCCACGTCAAATATCTTGTGTTATGGTTGTATTGTTTTTGTGGGTGAACGCTTTATTCGCATTTTGGTTTGCATGTGTGGTAACCGGTTTGACTATTAGACTTCTTTACTGGTTTATCTTTAGACTATGTAAGTGTTTTAGTGCAGAAGTTTTTGGCATACTAATTCACCCCTCCTCTTAGTATTCATCAATTGGTATCAGAGCCTACCTTTCTATAAGTTTAACCACTTGGAAAGAGATATGGGGGAATACACCTTGAGGGAACTTACTCAATGGCTCACTAAGTCTGAGAAAGCCTATGATGATCTTATGGTCAGATACAAGGCATCTCAAGCAAAAAGAAGAGAACATGCAGAGAGGCTGATGGAACTATCTAAAAGTAGTTCTGAAGATGAAGCTAACATGGAAGCCATGATTGTTGAAGTGAATAAGCTGAATGACTCAAACTCCAATCTAAGAAAGGAGTTGGAAGGACTGACTATTCAGTTTAGTTAAGAGCTTGAGAACTGGAGAAAAGTTGAAGATCTGGTAAAGGAAAGAGATCATGAGATCTCCAATTTGAAACAAGAGATTAGTGCACTGACTGCTCGCCTTCATGAGAGTAGAATGGAAAAAGAAGACATGCAAGGAGAATTAAACATTGCCGTCTCTAAAAATGCAAGTCTAATGGAGACAAATACTGCTATTTCCAAAGAACTCTTTGAGTCAAAGGAAATACTTGCTAAGTTTGGCAAAAGTATTGTCAAGCTAGAGAAAAAGCTTGAGTCATCTAGACCGGCAAAGAATACCAATGGTCTTGGTTTTTTTGGACATGAGGAAGGAGAATCCTCAAGAACAAATTTTGAAGCATCAAAGAAGCAACCGACACTCAAAGGAAAAGGTAAGCAAAAATTCAAACCTGTTTGCTTTAACTGTCTTAAAGAAGGACACACTGCCAATGTATGTAGGAGCAAGGCCTACAATAATTTTCCTTATTTTATCAACAATGTACCTAGATCAAATAAGTTCAATGGTCATTGTTATGCATGCAACAAGTTTAGGCATAGAGCATTTGAATGCAGGTCTGTAATGAATAACACTAGAAGATATCCTCAGAGGACCCAAGGAACTGGTCTCGAACCTTTTATGAACCAGAACCACAACCAGTTTAATGTCTTCAATCATCAGTCAAGAAGAAGTGGCCATCAAGCGGCAACCGGATGGAGAGAAAGTTATATGATCTATCATGGTCATGGTCACACTACTACAACATGCAGAAGGAAGAATGGAAACATGTACAATGGACCTTGGAGAGCACCTGGACTTGTTTTCTATCACTGCAACAAACGGAGTCACATTGCAAGATTCTGCAGAAGCAGAAAAAGTATATCTGATGATATACCAGTCACTCAGGAAGGAGAAATAGATGTTGAAAAAGTTCAAGGGGACATGAAGAGAACATGGAGGAAGAAAACAATAATGTCAGAAGAGGAACCAGTTTCTGCACTTAGTGTGGAAATATCAGAACCAGCAAACTAAGCCTCAAAGGCTTAGGGGGAGAAAATGGTCAAATGCTTTCGAACCCCCGGTTGACACCGGTAAAAGACCTTAACCGGTATGCGATACCTGTCGCTTGGCAGAAGACTGGAAATGGTAAAAAGGCAAATTAGGGTTTACACCCTAATAGAGGAGCATTAATGATGGTAGGTGAGAGACATGTATAAATGCATTTTTCAAATCATTTCTCACTATCTGTTTTCGAGCAAAGAAAAGTTTTCAAGTGAAGAGTGAAGAAAAGGTGATTTGAGCTTAGATTTCAAGAAATTGGATAACCTTGAAAGAGATTCAAATCCAGTTTGCAAGTGGTAGTGGAGAACACAAAGCGGTGATTTGGCATTCGAAGGAGAGTGAAGTGAAGTGGAATCAGGAAGCCCTAAATTTGCATTTGAAAGGTATTTTTCATGTTCTTGAAATACTCTTCAATGGCTTCCGCATCTCATACCAGTTCAAGTACATCCATTGAGTCATAAAGTTCCATTCAGAGGAAGTCCAAGTATAATGCTTTATCGCAAGTTCTAGCTAGAGTCATAGTCAAAGAAGGAATTTCTGATTATATTGATTGCAAAATAGAAGACCTAGGGTCTTTAGCTATTCATACTCAGTTAAGTCTATTTTGTGGCAAGGAAAAAAAGATCAAACTAGAATTTAGTGTCATAGAGAAGAAGAAATTCCACAATGCAGTGTATTTTCTAGAAGACTTCACAGAGGATCACATCAAGATCATTTTGAGAAGAGTCCACGATGACAAGATGTACCTGGAGAGGATGCATGATATCACGCCTTAGGCAACTCATGCAGTCACCGGTTTCTGCAACACAGGGGAAGTGTCAGCCCTGAGAAAAGTGAGCAAAATGGAAATGACCAAGCTCACCGGTTCAACAAGTGATTCACGGGGTATGACAGTCAATCCTATCAAGGATGATCTAGTGAAATACACCTGCATAGTGATACAATACATAACATTTTTAGCTAGCAGGATTAATTCTGTATCTGCTGCAGTGGTAAATGTCGCTTACCGAATGATAAAAGAGGATGCATCTTTTGACTTATGCACCGGCATGTAGAGGCAACTCCTGCTAAATCTTAAGGCAATCAAGCAGGACAACTCACTGAGGTTTAAGTTTGGACAACTGCTGGTAGGTTTGTTTTTCTATTTCCAAGGCTACTTTCCTAGTGTAGGAGATGTCCAGTGGTCCCCTAACCAACCGGTAACCAAACAGATAAAGGAAAGTGTGCAAGCCATTGGAAATAGCTACCCTAAGGTACTGAACAAATATTTTGATGAGTTCAAAAGAAAGATGAGTCAGAGGGTAAGAATCTCAGGTGACATAGTGAAGAAATACGAAGATGACATCTATTTCACTATTCAGGTGGACAAATGCCTAATGGAGGCTGTTGAGCCTAGAATGGAGGAGGTAGAGCCAATGGGCTATGAAGTTATGTTTGACATGCTAGAAGGGTATGCCTCAACCCTTATTGCCTCACCTCTTGATCCAAAGGCTAAGAGGACCGGAACCTACTTGGAGAGGATTGCACTAGTTGAAGAACCATCAGTGAAGAAGGGAAAAGAACCGGTAGCTAAGAAGGCTAAGGCAGTGCCTGCAGCATCGGCACTGGCTACCACTACAACTCCAAGAGTGACCAAGAGGTCACCGGCAAAGAAGAAACCAGAGGTAACACTGGCAAAAGTCTTTGAAAGAAAGAGGAAGACTAAGGCAAATGAATTGGACTCTGAAGAAACCGAGTCTGATGAACAACCAAATAAGGCAAGACAAACAAAGAAGATGAAGAAGAATGAACCGGCAACATCCGCACTGGTAAATATAGACATCTCCTCTTACAAACCTTTGACACATTGTCAAAGAACAGTAAAAAATATTAGGAGAAAGCTACTTCATGATTTAATAGACTATTATGATGAATTTAATAGTGAGGAAAAAGATGAAGTACTACAGGAAATCATTCTTTATTTATGTAAAAATGACTGGTCACCATCAAAGATTAAATCTCAGACATTGGATTCATTATTTAAAGCATTAGACAATAAATGGCGCATTACCATTGAAAAGGAATAGGAGATTAGGGAGAAAGTCTTTGCACAGTACTTCCCCGAACTCTCTAATTCAGAATTATTTGATGCCCTGTATCAAAATAAAGGTCTCTTCTTCACAAGGAGAAGAAGACTCTGGTTGTTGGAGGGGAGAGTTGATGATGTTGAAAAAGATACACATCAGCATATGGCTCATGCTATCAGCTCTCACAAAGCATGAATGACCAACCTCCAAGTGGAAAAGGAACCGGTTATTTCCAAACCGAATGAGGTCTTTGATGAGGAAGGAAACCTGGTTGAAGAACCAATTGATACCATCGATGTCAATGCCTTGGATGTAGATGATGTCACTCAGGATATACCTTCTAAGGGAACTGAACAGGGGCACAGGCTGATCAAGGTGGTAAACAAGCTGAGGACACACAGCAAGTGGCAAAGGAACAAGAAGAGAAAAAGAAGGATGAAGATGAGAAATAGAAGAAAGAGGAAGAGAAGAGAAAAGAGGAAATGGAGAAATGGAAAGATGAAGAAAAGAAGAAGCAAGAAGATGATAGGAAAAAGAAAGAAGAAGAGGATAAGGAAGAAAAGAGAAAGAAGGAAGAAGAGGAGAAGAAAAAGAAGGAAGAGGAAGAGAAGAAGAAGAAGGAAGCGGAAGAGAAGAAGAAGAAGGAAGAGGAAGAACAAAAGAAGAAGGAAGAGGAAGCACATAAGAAGAAGGAAGAAGAAGCAAAGAAGAAGGTAGAAGCAGAGCAAAAGAAGAAAGAAGAAGAAGACAAGAAGAAGATGGAAGAGGAAGAGAAGAAAAAGAGAGAAGAGAAAGAGATGGAAGAGAAGGAGAGGAAATAGAAGGAAGAAGAAGACAAGACAATCAAAGCAATGAAGAGTACATAGATGGAGACTCCTAAGGCAACCAGTAGCCAAGCCAAACCGGCTGCTATCTCGAGCCCCATTGATCTCCAATCTACAAGTGAGTTTGAGCTTATGCAGAGCATCAAGGTTGCCCAAGAGCGCTTTGAAAGCATTCACAGGAAAAGAGAACAAGATATTATTCAGGCGGCTATAGACACACTTACCGGTTTAATCCCCGATACTAATCTTCCTGACACTGAATCATCACTAGCACAACTCAAAATTCTATGAACTATAGTGGATCATCAAGTGCAGAGTCTAGAAGAAGCAGCAGAGGCCAATGTAAAGAAAGAGCACCAAAAGGCTCTTAATGTCGCTCTAGTGAAAAAGTTGAATGATCTTAGAACTAAACTGCAAAAAGACCAAAAGGACATAAGGAATGCCTTGGATGAGGGAAACTTGCTACTCAACAAAATCTATCAACCTCATCTGTTCTGTGATGATGTGCTAGCCAAGAAGCAATAGCTTCAAATGGACTTACAGTCCTACTTGGGCACATTCAAGACTCCTTATGATTCCTTTGCAGCATATGGGCAAACTGTTCACTGGTTCTAGGTCCATTCAGCCAAGATGGAGCAAAAGATCAGTTCATGGTCTAGGGATTTGCAAGAGCTTCAACTGGTATTACTTCCATGACTACAAATTCTTCAGAAGTGTT
Organism: Cryptomeria japonica; assembly: GCF_030272615.1. Taxonomy (NCBI): domain Eukaryota; kingdom Viridiplantae; phylum Streptophyta; class Pinopsida; order Cupressales; family Cupressaceae; genus Cryptomeria; species Cryptomeria japonica. Next base: position 184,973,084 of record NC_081407.1, read on the forward strand.
ATCTGAACCTGGATGCCCTGACAGTCACACAAGAACTAAGCACAATAGATGCCATGGAGGAACATGTATCCCAGATGCAAACAGAGAAGGAAGTGGCAACCTCCCTACTTGAGTCCTAGTCCCTATCCATGAAACAATTTTTGCAAGAAGATAAATCAGTTTTTGACAAGTATTAATCATTATTGTCATAAACTCTTTTATATATATATGGAAACAGGGGTTTTTAGTGGTACTTTGTCATTGTTGGCAAAGGGGGAGAAGTATATCTAGTTTTTGATTTTAATATCTGGTTTTTGGTTTTAAAATTTTGATCTTCTATCATATGGGGGAGAAGTATATCACAAGGAGAAGTATCTATTTTGAAATTTTGATATATTCTATAATATATGTTATATGCTCTGATGATTATGCTTTGTACGCAAAATTGCTATACACTGTGTTGATTAAGGGATAGTATATATGCTTAGGGGGAGCAATTTTGTTACTGGCAATTTTTTGTTGTAAAAAACTTAGATGTCAAAATTTTATTTTCCTAAGTGTTGCCATCAATGCCAAAGGGGGATATTGTTGGCATTTTTGTTGTTTATGTTGTGATTTTCATTGATGGACACACACTTGTATTGAGATCCCCTTTTTATGTATGAGCTCATGCTCAATTGGTATTTGTTCCAACCGGTATGTGGTATACTAGTCTTTAGACTAGTGGTGATTTTGCAGAATGTGTTTCCTGGTCTGAAGCGGCATGTTGACCCCAAGTGGTTCGTAGATCACAAGCGGTATGAGGGAGCAAAGTGGCACAACACATTCTTACCAATCTTCATTTTTGTCAAACCGGCAACCGATATTTTTGTATGAACCAGTAATACTCTATGATGAGTTACCAATCCACCGATTGTTTGACGGTACCGACACATTGACGGTGCTTTTTGTGTCATGTTACTGAGTATGTCTAGATTCATTGAACCTAGGAAATTGTAATGTAATCCTATTGGACCGACATGAAATTAGATTCCTTTAAAAGGACATCATGTCTAGGGTTTTTAAGTTGTTGCTGAAAGTGTTAATGTTGAGCTAGGGTTTAAGGTGGGAGTCGAGAACGATCTTATTTGAAGAGATCAAGTTGTAACTATGTGAGAGAGAGAGAGAGAAGACTGAAGTAATGCTGGAATGCATTAGCTATGAGCAATACTGGATCTAACCAAGCAGTTTGTGCTATTAGATAGATCAAACACTTGTTGATTACTCACATCTTTGACAAGTCTGTAGCCCTTAACCAGGTAGGCCTCAAAGCCTTTCTAAAATCCTCTAACAAGGTGGTTCACACATGTGAATCTAAAATCCTCTAACAACGTAGTCTTTAATCAGACTTATCTCCTAACAGAGATTGAGATTCCTAACAAGATTTGTTCTAGTGAAGAACATTGTAAGACCTTAACCGGTCTAGTTTCTATTTTGTAGATAGTGACTTGTGAATTCCATCTCACTATGGTTTTTCCCAGCTGGGTTTCCACATCAAATATCTTGTGTTATGGTTGTATTGTTTTTGTGGGTGAACACTTTATTTGCATTTTGGTTTGCATGTGTGGTAACCGGTTTGACTGTTAGACTGCTTTACCGGTTTATCTTTAAACTGTGTAAGTGTTTTAGTGCAGAAGTTTTTGGCATACTAATTCACCCCCCCCCTCTTAGTATTCATCAACTACTACAGATAGTAAGTGTACATAAATGGGGTCTACACATGCAGAAAGGCAAACAACCTAGAGCTCACTGCTCAATCACAAAATGGGAGTCACACTGACTATAGTTGGATGGTTCAATCCAATAAGAATGTACTACACAAAAATAGCATCTTCATATGTTGGATTCAGTACTAGTGTAATGCTGATATGCTTTCATAGAATCCTAGCTTCACCTTCAAATGATGTCTTCATGTATAGCTCTACTTAATCTCGCATATACCTTCACACAATCCTTTTTTCGCATTCCACACATGATCATACAAATAAGATCTTACATTTATATGATAACACTAAGACCAATTTTAGTAGGTTGGCTCTACAAGATATTACAATAAAAACATTTTACAAACAATATAATATCCGATGCAATAACCAATTGAACATGTTGGCTTAATGCATTTACAACAATAATTAATTATCTCCATAGCATGCCATGTTGATCTGGAAAAGATAAACCTGCCAATGTAACCCTAGACCTATTTGTCAGTAACAACAAATATGCAACTATGAATATACCAATGATCAAAACTCCAGGACAAGATGTCTAGACAACGTCTTCGACATAACCATGTGTCTTCCATACCATTCCAAGTGTCGGTGATCATTATATCTTGTTGGTGTACCATATACCAGTAACTGTGTAATAGTTACTTGCTTGCCGGTGAATACTGTTGGATCTCCAAAGTGCTAGTGTTTTAGTAGGTGTTGACATCAATGACAAAACCATACCAAAATACCAACAATCTCCCCCTTTGACATTGATGGCAACACAAGATGGAAAAACCATCAAACTGCCAAAACAGAAATGCCAAGTATCAAAAACCAACAATTTCCAAAAAGATCATAAACAGAAAATAATCTCTCCTAAACAACAATTTCTCCCCCTAGGAGCAACATGCGTTTTCCAAAGTTTTTCAATACTAATCTCTCCAAAAGATAATATTTTTTTCCATAGATATCTCTCCTCCTTTTGACATCAAATGTCAAAGTTACAATAAAACCAAGTTCATATACAAAATACCAATCAATTCAATATACCAAATACTCCCCCTGAGAAGTATCTTCCTCATCAAAGACCGGAATAAAAGATTTCTCTGGTAATTCTACCAGTTAATGACAATCATCAACTATCTAAGTCTCTACCGGTGGTGGTATGACTCCAATCTAATCTCTAAGATATTCAAAAGTCTCTTTAAGAAAAGGTTTAGTGAAAATATCTGCAATCTGCTCTTTAGTATTCACATAAACCAGTTTTATCTCCTTAGCTTCAACTTTTTCCCTTAAAAAATTTAGTTTGATAGAAACATGTTTGGTTTTAGAATGAAATACCGGGTTCTTAGATATATCAATTGTTGTAGTGTTATCACAATAGATAGTAATAGGTTTCGTGCATTTTACCTTTATGTCTTTCAACATTTGTTTAAGCCATAGTACTTGTGTACAGTTAGTTGTTGCTGCAACATATTCTGATTCTATTGTTGATAAAGATGTACAACTCTGTTTCTTACTCAACCAAGAAACTAATCTATTTCCAAGAAATAATTCTCCACTGGTGGTGCTTTTCCTATCATCCACATCTCCTGCCCAATTTGCATATGTGTATGCACATAATTCAAAGTTTTCATCTCTAGGATACCATAATCCAAGATTTATAGTGCCTTGTAAGTACCAGAAAATCCTTTTTACTATTGATTCATGATTTTCTCTAGGATTACTTTGAAATCTAGAAACAATACATAATGCATTCATAATATCAGGTTTGGTTTGTGTCAAGTACAGTAAACCTCCTATCATAGATTTGTATCTAGTTAGATTAACAGGTGTAGATTCATCCCTTTGTGATAATTTGTCATTTGTTGTCATAGGTGTGCTTACCGGTTTAGAGTTATCCATCCCAAATTTATTGAGTAACTCTTTTAAGTATTTGGATTGACTCAAGAATATACCTTTACCAGTCTATGAAATCTACAATCCTAAAAAGAATTGTATTTCTCCTATCATAGACATTTCAAATTCTTGTTGCATTTTAATAGAAAATTCCTTACATAATCCATCTTCTCCTCCAAAGATTATATCATCAACAAATACTTCTATAATCAATATGTCATCATTAGTTACTTTATAATATAAATTGATGTATGCATTTCCTTTAGTAAAACCAATCTTTAAAAGATATTTATCCAATCTCGCATACCAAGTTTTTGGGGCTTGTTTTAGTCCATACAGAGCTTTTCTTAACCTACAAACCATATCATTGTCATCTACGAAAGAAAATCCATCAGTTTGTTCAATGTATACTTCCTCTTCAAGATCTCCATTCAAAAATGCACATTTAATATCCATTTGATAAACTTTGTAGTTCTTGTGTGCTGCAAAAGACAAAAATAATCTAATTGCCTCAATTCTAGCTACCGGTGCAAAGGTTTTATTGTAATCAACTCCTTCTTTTTGAGAATATCCCTTACACACTAGTCGTGCTTTATTTCTGATAACCTTACCATCTTCATTAAGTTTGTTTCTAAATACCCATTTGGTTTCAATTACACTTTTATCTTTAGGTCGGGGAACTAATGTCCAAGTGTTGTTTTTCTCAATTTGTTCTAATTCTTCTTCCATAGCTTTAATCCAAAATTTATCTTCACATGCCTCATTAACAGATGATGGTTTAATTTGAGAAATAAGACATACCTCTTCATTTTCCAATCTTCCTATTGTCATAACTCCTTTAAACTTGCTTCCAATTATCTGATCTTCAGAATGATTCAGTCTTACATACTGGGGTATCTTGGTTTGTTGTTGTTCCTCAACTACTATGGAATCCTCAGATGATACCGGGGTAACTGGATCTTCATTCTATACTAGTGGATTTAGAGTAGGTTCATTTGTCAAAATTTATGTTGCCGGTTTAGAGTCTATATACCTTGAAGTTCCTCTAAATTATTCATCAATCTTTACATTTGTACTCTCAACAATTTTCTGCAATCTCTTGTTAAAACATCTATATGATTTTCTCTTAGATGAATAACCAAGAAATATTCCTTCATCACTTCTAGGATCAAATTTTCCAAAATACTCATCTCTGCTTATATAACATTTACTTCCAAAAATTCTGAAATACTTAGGAGTAGGAGTATTACCAAACCATAATTTATAAGGGGTCTTACTGGTTTCACCTTTGATGTGAACTTTGTTAAATCTATAGACCGTCGTGCTGACTGATTCTCTCCAATACATATGTTGTAGGTTTTCTTCTGATAACATACTTCTTGCTGCATCCAAGATAGTTTAGTTTTTCCTTTCAACAACTCCATTTTGCTGTGGTGTCCGAGGTAAATCCCTAGATGTAAATTCACCTCCTTGATCTAATCTTAAACATTTGATTTTCTTACTGGTTTCATTTTCAACCATTGCTTTGAAAAGTTTGAACTTTCCAAGTGCTTCTAATTTTTCTCTGAGAAAAGTAACCCAACACATTCTAGAATAGTCATCAATGATTAGCATGAAATATCTATCACCTTGTAAGCTTTTAGTTCTATCAGGACCACATAAATCAGTGTGAATCAAATCAAGAGCATTATTTGATTTTTCTGGAATACTTTTGAAACTAGTTCTAACTTGTTTTCCAAATTGACATTCCTTACGTACTGTATTGTGAGGTTTGACAATTTTAGGTAGATCTCTAACTACCTTAGTAGTACTGATTTTTACCATACAATCAAAGTTTACATGACAGAGTCTCTTACGCCATAACCAACATTCATCTATATGTGCAATCAAGCATGTCTTCTCACTGTTATTCAAATGAAAGATATTACCTCTAGTCTGATTACTAGTTGCAATTTCCAAACCAATTTTGTTCATGATTTTGCATTTTCTATTTTTGAATTGTAACTGAAATCCTTTCTCAACTAATTCACCAACACCCAAAAGATTATTCTTTAATCCTTCAACATAGTAGACATTATCAATGTTATGCTTACCATCAAGAGATATTGAACCCTTACCTTTGATTGAACAAGCTTTGTCATCTCCAAATATTACTAAGCCTCCATTGTATTCTTGAAAGTTCAAGAATTTACCTTTGTCTCCTATCATATGATGTGAGCATCTTGAATCAATCATCCATTCATCTTTTACTTCAACTTTAGTTGCCAGGGCTTGTTCTACTGGTTGAGCAGTAGGTATTGGTTGATCTTCTGTTATAGCAACAAAAACCCATCCATTTTCTATTGGATCCTCATCAGAATCATCAGTCACACCTTCATCAACAATGTAACAAGATTTGTCTTTATTCTTCTTAAATTTGTATCTCTGATATTCAGGGTTAGGCTTGTATGTTCTTCTAGCTTATTCTCTTTGTCTAGCGTGTCTAGCAGGGCATCTTGAAGCCATATGACCAATCTTATTGTAGTTAAAACATTTAAAGGGTGCTTTACCTTCATACTTACTTCCAACTGGACCTTTAGGCATTTTCCTTCCAAATAGTGCTTCAAGTTCTTCATTTTCTTTCCTACTTTCTTCAAGTTCTCTTGCAAAAATGGCTTTCCAATCAACATTGTCAAATGATGGAGCAGATGATGTTGATGCTTTAAAGGCCAAATCTGTCTTTATAGTAGCAATAGGACCAAATTCTTCAATTTTAAAAGCTGAAAGTTTCCCGATCAATGTATCCCTAGTAACTGATGTATTAGGCACTGTTCTTAACTCATTTATAGTAGTGACTTTCATTTTATATGCCGGTGGTAATCCTCTTAAAACTTTTGAAATAATTTCATCCTCACTTAAGGTTCCTGCACAACATTTAGTACCCAAAACAGTTTCATTTACTCTTTCCATAAAAGCAGAAATCCTTTCATCTTCTTCCATTTTCAGATGTTCATACCTAACTCGGAAGCTTTTAAGTTTTGCAATTTTGATTATGGAATCTCCTTCATTCAGTGTTTCCAAATGATCCCAAATAGCTTTAGCAGTAGACCTATCTGATAATCCCATGATTTGTTGATCTGATAATGCGCTCAAAAGTGCTTCTCTTACTTTGCAATCATTTTCCTCATCTTTACCTAAGGTAGGTGGATTAAGCTGACCGGGAGTAGAAGCAGCATAACCATTCTTTGCAACTTCCCAAATGTCTTTTCCAATGCAATTTAGATGTGTCTCCATTCTGATCTTCCATATGCCATAGTTGGTTCCATCAAGTTTAGGACTATCCTTCCTGAAATAATTAGTAGACATTGGATCTCCTCAAGCTGTTAAACTTCTGCAAAAAAGGACAAAGCTCTGATACCAATTGTTAGGTCCCAGGGACAATTGAGAGGGGGGATGAATCAGTTGTCAAATAAATTTAAAGCAAAAACAATTTAACCAACTTAATGCTTAATATCGGTAAACCAGTTAAGTATGCCGGTAGACAGTTCTAATAGTTAATTGCTATACCGGTAAGGATTCGTGCATGAAACATAAACACAAAGTCATCCACAACACATAACACCAGTATTTGTACATGGAAACCCTGTAAGGGGAAAAACCATGGTGAGAAACCTTACCCACAATTAGATGATACTACTGCAGATAGTAAGTGTACATAAATGGGGTCTGCACATGCAAAAAGACCAACTGCCTAGAGCTCACTGCTAAATCACAAAATGGGAGTCACACTGACTACAGTTGGATGGTTAAATCCAATAAGAATTTACTAGACAAAAATAGCATCTTTATATGCTGGATTCAGTACCGGTATAATGCTGATATGCTTTCATAGAAACCTAGCTTCACCTTCAAATGATGTCTTCGTGTATAGATCTGCTTAATCTCACATATACCTTCACACAATCTTTTTTGCATCTCACACATGATCTTACAAATAAGATCTTACATTTATACCATAACCTAAGACCAATTTTACTAGGTTGGGTCTACAAGATATTGTTACTACTTATCAAATTGCCATTAGTTTTATATCCAAAGTCATTCTATATATTGTAGTCAGTTACTACTACCGAAATATTTAGTTGGTATGACCAGTCTAGTCGGTTACAGAAGGAAAATAGTCACAAAGCCCAATATACACCGAGCTGTCTACCAAGTGTTATTTCATGTCTACTAAGCAGTAAAGATAATACACTGAGTTGATATACACTGAGTGAAACATGTTACCAGATTCATTGAACCTAGACACACATATGAAAACATGTTACAAGATCGAGGCACATAGAACCATTTTCACATTGGAAATTGGACATATAGATTTTGTATAATTTTGAGGTCATCTAACCAATGAAATATTTTGCATGGTTATTCATTCAAGAAATCATGTTTGTAAGATCGAAGCAATGAATCAGATCACCGACATAAGAAATCTATTTATACAGGATGAATTTAGGGTTAGAGATATATGTGAATGAGAGAAATGTGTGTGCATATGTGTATGAAGCAAGACTTATGTGATACATGAGAAATCATAGAGTATTATGACTATTACAGAGACACAAAGGTCACCGAGAAGGTTTTTAGAGAATAGTCAAAGAATAGAGTAAACAGAAGGGTTTACCAAGTTACTTTATGAGTTACCGAGGTATGCTATAGGCAAGGTAATCTTATTTTGAGCACATGGAATCTTCTACAGCATTTCAGATGTAAAGTTGTAGATATTTGTAAAGTATTATTGTAATATTTTGAAGTTGTAAGAGAAACCTTTAACAGGGTAAAAGACTCTAATCAAGTCTATAAATTGTAAAGCCTCTAACCAGGTGCAGCATTTACATAAAGTGTTGTAAAATCCTTGGGCAAGGTAGATCTAATAGATCTTGTTACTCCTAACAGGGTAAGCTATCAGAAATAGCTAAATATGTAGCTCTAACCGAGCACTCTTTATTATTGCAGTAGTGAAGTTGTGGGTGCCATCCCCACTATAGTTTTTCTCTCTAACCAAGAGTTTTTAAGTAACCAAAATATATGTGTTATGGAGTGAATCATGTATGATTGTTACTTATTTGTTTTAGCTTTATGTTATGTTACAACAGTTTTTTGGTTTATGCATAACAGTAAAGATATTGTTGATAAAAGGATTTGAAGTACTGATTCACCCCTCCCCTCTTAGTACATTAGCTTTCCATATTGGGCCTAACAATTGGTATCAGAGCTTGAATCTTGGAAAAGGGTTTAACTACCTAAAGAGAAAGATCTTATCAATGGAAGGCTACAAACAATCTCGGAGGATTGTGTATCTGCAAGAAGAATTGGATCATGCTAATCAAGTGATTGCAGACATGCAAAGGCAAATGCAAAAATCTCTGAAAGTGAGAAGAAGATTATCTGATGATTTGCAGGACTCTCAAGAGTTAGTGGAACAAATTGAGACATCATCTGAGAATAGTATGTCTAAAGAGATTGAAGAAATGATTGGACAATTGAAAGAAAAGAACAAAGCACTGGCTGATCAACTAAAAGCAATGAAAAGAGAACATGAACATTTTAGCACACAGATGACTAAAAATCTTGATGCATTGAGGACAACCAAGGACAAAGTAAGAGATCTAGAAAGAGAGAAACAACAACTTGAAGCTTTAGTATCTGATAAGGATGATGAAATCATAAGGTTGACTGGGATTCAACAAAATCTGTCAGATCAACTAGGTTATGCACATCATGAAGCAAATCTGAAAGATGATGAGAATCAAGCATTGAAACTTGAAGTATCAAGGTTGAGCAATGAACTTGAAACAGAGAAGAAATCCAAAGAAACATTAAAGAAGAGTTATGAAGCATCAAAGATGTTGGATGAGCAACTGAATACAAGATGACCCTACAAAGAAGGTGGACTTGATTACAAAGGAAAAGACTCTATTGAGAAGGGAATCTGCACTACCGAGAGAGGAGAATCATCAAAACAAGCTGGAATCAAGAAGAACATCAAAAGAAAGAAGCCTATTTGCAACTACTGTGGAAATCAAGGTCATACTACCAACATGTGTCAAATCAGAAAAGGTAAGCAACCGAATGCCACTAAGACCAATGGTTATTGTTACAATTGCAATAAATATGGTCACACATCTAATCAATGTAGGACAAAGTCTATTAACAATTATCAGAAGGCAAAATTCAAAGGGTTTTTTAAAAACTGCAATAGATATGGACATAGTACCAAGAAGTGTTGGTTTAAACAAAAGAATCACATGTGGTCTGGACACCGAGCAAATACTAGAGGTTACCGAACTCACACATATCCTTACCGACAACATTCTATAGTACCATGGGATTGCAATACAAGGATATGGTGTGAATGTTGTGGAAGATATGGACATATAAGTGCCAACTGCTTTATAAGGTTTGGAATGAACAACCGAAGATCATGGAGAAATCCTAGTATGGCATGTTTTCATTGTCACAAAGTTGGACACTTGGCTAGAGATTGCAGAGATCAACCTAGAGAAGACACTAAGGAAATAAAAGAGAAATTAAAGATGATTTGGAGAAAGAAGGAAATTGTGTCAAATAAAGAAAGCACCTTACCTACTGAGTTAGGTGCTCCCACTCCAAATTAATCGGTAAAGGTATGAAGGGACTGGATTCTCACAAGGTTAAATCTTAAACAGTTCCTATTTTAGTATGTACTGAATTCAAAATCTGCATAGTAAGATGTAGTAGTAAGTTTGAAATTCTATCAAAGTCTTTTGGAGTACTTTACAGGAAATCTGTCAAGTTGATGAATTCAGGAAGCCTGTCAAGTCGGTATATGAAGGAAATTTGATTACTCATTTAAAGCACAAATAGGGAAAGAAAGTTAAGTAGAACCGAGTGCATTTAATGTCTTTGACCTAACTTGCATGAAGCCCGATAAGGTTTATTATGTACTTAAAGAATTCTTCGAGGTCATTTTCATTCACCAATTTTTCGAGAAGCAGAGCAGAGTGAATCAAGGCGATCAAACCATCTTCAAAGCAAAATCTAAGGTATTTACATCAAATCTCATCGCATTGCTAAGTTGGTTTACCGAACTCATTAAGTTGTTATTATCTGCTGAGTGTGAAGCATCTGCCATTTGTTAAGTTCTCAAATCCTAAGGTTCCTATGTCAATTTTTATCTGAAATCAAAATGGCACCTAAGATCCAAGACCCCATTGTTGTCAAGAATGTAGAGAAGCCCTCACTAAAATACTCTTTGACTCCCAAAATTGCATCTGGACTGGATGACAAAACTGCCTTTTCACTCATCCCGGATTGAGTCTTGTTAGTCGAGGATGTGAGATTCTTCACCAAATGCCGTGTTGAAGAAATCAATCATGTTGAGATCAAAGATGCATAGGATGAATTGTGCATAGATGGTCAAATGGATAGCAAGTATGAGCACATCAAAATCAAGGGATTGACTGAAGCCCTAACCTATCCCCATGTGTTCAAACCCTAGTGGGTCAAGTTTGTACTAAGTCGAGTGCATGATGATTTCATGTGGCTACAAAAGAAATCGTTTAAGATCACTAAACAAATCATTCATCTGATCACCAGTTATCCTATCTATGATCATGCTTGAGCACAAAAAATGATATCATAGAAGGAATTGATCAGTTTGACTAGAGTAGAATCTGATTGCAGAGGTCTGAAGTTGAACAATGTCACTAATCCTAAACTCAAATTTGCCATTAGAGTAATTGGTTACTGATTCTTCTAATCGGCAAGGGAAAACAATGTACCCTATGCAGCAGTGGACTTAGCATACAAAATTGTTAAGAAAGGCATGAAAATTGACTTGTGTGAAGTATTGTTGAAGAACTTGTTTGAAAATCTGAACACAATCAGGAAGCCGAAGAAGAACAACTCGGCAAATACTCTAAAATTTGGATCACTACTTGTATGTATGTTTTTCTACTTTGAGAAATTTTTTCCAATAGTCGGTAAAGTTGTTTGGGAACTACACCGACCAATCACCCATCAGATCAATGACTTCATCAAGAAGTTAGGTGATAACTTTAATGATATAATGGATGATTACTTCAACAAGTTCCAAGAGAAAATGCATAATATGTACCAGATTCCATTCCAGCTAGTAGAAAAATATAAAGATGAAATATGTTTTCAAGTTGACACCAATTACTATTATGTGAATGTTGTGGAACCAAGGACTCAATATTTGCCACCTATGGGTTACGAGATTGATTTTGATATCACACAATAGCAAATCGATGCATTTCTGACACTACCAAGGCATACTACCGAGTTGAGGTATGGAACCTATGAAGAGGTGAAAGAAAAAGTAAAGATGAGCATTGTAGTACCCAAAGCTACAAGGAAGGCATCAAAGATGATTAAGGCATTAACTGAGAAATTGGGAGAAGAGTCTTCCTCCAAACCTATCAAAGGCATTCTAGCCATCACCAAAGATGAGACAAAAGCCCAAAAAGCAGCCATAACACTTAGCACTGAATTGCCTAAGGGAAAAGTGTTGAAGAGAAAGAAACAGGACACTTCAATGGCCCTACCGACTCCTCCAACAAAGAGAACTAACACAAGGGCATCTGCTGTATCACCGAGTAAGCAACAAAAGACTGTTGTCGTTCCTAAGGTAAATAGAACTTACAAGAAATCTACTCAGAGACTCATTTTTCCAAAAGAGTCGAGTGATACCAAATTTGAAGATGCAAGTAAATTTCAGATTGTGAAAAGCAAGAAGGTAGATGTACATAGTGTAGAATTTTTTTGTAATAATCTAAAGGAATATGGTGGATTTGGTGGATTTAGATTTGTCAAATATGAATCCAGATCTGCTAATGAAAAGAGGCAAATTGAAGAAGTTGTCATTTGCACACTTCTAAAATTCTGAGTGGTCCCATTAGAAGTATGTAATTCTATTCCTAAGGAATTATATGCACATATTGAAACCAGATGGCAATATGCCCTAGACTCAGAGAAACAAATTAGAGAAAGAAGTTTGGTGCATCTCTTTCCTGATATGTCAATTGATGAAATAAAAGAACATTTGACAAACAACCAAACACAATTTATAGTAAAACAAAAGGCCTTGGAATTGATGAATGGCCTGTATATAGAAGTGGAGAAGGAAACAAAAGAGCAATGGCAGGACATCTTTCGAAGAAAGAATGCTAGTGAACAATCTATAGTGGAAATAGTCAATGTCACTGACCAAGAGCCTAATGTCACCGAGCAAGACCCTGCTGACACCATTCAAATAGATGAAGATATCATGGATGCAGAGGCACCTGAACAAGACATGATAGAAGGAAATGCTTATGCAAAACTTGTCTCCAGTGAATCTATTTTGGAACAAGTTCAGCCTTACCCACCGATCAATCAACCCGCTACAACTGAAGCTCCTCAAGATACAGATGAAGGCACCGAAGGTCAAAAGTCTACAATAGAAGGTACTTCACAAGAACAAACCTCTCAAGCACCTTCTAGCATGGAAAATGTTATAGCTGAGACACCAAGCACCAAGACACTAAAGGACACTACCAAGGCTAAAGAAACCGACTAAAGTGTTGTCTCTACCGAGAAACCTACCGAGGGTCCTCAAGCCTCTCAAGCTATTGTAGTGGTTCACCCGGTGAAAGGTAAAGAAAAGAAGTTGAAAAAGCATAGTTTGAAAATAGATTTATCGAAACCAATAGTGTTGCCCAATGTAGACATCTCCAAATTGAAAGGGCAAGCACTCACTGAATTCGGTGAACTATGCAAAGCAAAGGTCGAACAAGAGAAGCAACTGGCCATACAAAAGAAGAATAAAGTACTTCAGAAGGTAAAGACCTTACTATCAGATATGCTACCTTCAGCTACAGTATCAACCGATGTAGCCATCCATATTCAATTGGATGAACTCCTAAATCAGATTGAGACATTTGGAGTAGATGCATCCGAAAACTTGAGCAAACTAAAAGATAAGGAGCTAACTGCTAAAATGATAGAGGAAGTACAGAAATCCATTATTGTTGGCAAGGTAAAACTTGTCAAATTTATTACTGAGTTGTCCCCTCAACTCAAGCACATTCTTTCATTATTTCAGAAACTCTGCACATTTTCTTTATTCATTAAGGACATTAAGAATAAAATAGAAGCAATTGAGAAAGAGATCATGGATCTCTCAAATAAGTTGACCCCTGAGCCCAATTCAAATCAGAATTTTTATACTAAGCTACAACAGCTCATGGCTCAACAATTGGAACTAAAGAATGAAGAACACAAGATCAGGATGGACATAATGACACTTCAAACATTATTCCTTCCTCATCTTTCATCCATTCAAGAACAGTTCAACCGAGCCACTTACCTCTCTACTACACAAGAGGGAAGCACTTTAGATGGCTTAATTTCATTATTGGCTGATATTAATGCATAGAATTCTTTAATGGACAGTGTAAAGGATGCACTCTCTGTCGCTCTCACAGAAGCCAAGACAAAGTACAAATCCATTTTTGATCAGTTGCCACCTCCAAATGGTAACTAAATTTTGATGTTTTTCAAAAAGGGGGAGTATAGCATCAGAGTATATATAGCATCAAAGTACACAGGGGGAGTGTATAGTATTCAAAGTATCAAACAACCAGAGTGTAGTATACAGGGGGAGTATACCGAGCAAAATGAGCAGAATAAGCAGAGTATCCAAGAGCAGTGAATCGAGTAGTGAATAGAGGAAAGAATAGTGATTACAGAGTATTGATCACCGAGCACACATAATCAGAGTTTTGTACAACATATTGATAAGGGGGGTATATTTGATTATACTATTTCATTGACTAATGTATATATTGTATGTTTAGTAAAATTTTGTAAAGTATACAGATTTTTGAGTAATGACTTTAAAAGTAGTTTTGTCAATGTCAAAAGGGGAGATTGTTACTACTTATCAAATTGCCATTAGTTTTATATCCAAAGTCATTCTATATACTCTAGTCGGTTACTACTACCGAAATATTTAGTCGGTATGAACAGTCTAGTCGGTTACAGAAGGAAAACAGTCACAAAGCCCAGTATACACTGAGCTGTCTACTGAGTGTTATTTCATGTCTACCAAGTAGTAAAGATAATACACTGAGTGAAACGTGTTACCAGATTCATTGAACCTAGACACACATGAAAACGTGTTACAATATCAAGGCACATAGAACCGTTGTCGCATTGGAAATTGCACATATAGATTTTGTATAATTTTAAGGTCATCTAACCAATGAAATATTTTGCATGGTTATTCATTCGAGAAATCATGTTTGTAAGATCAAAGCAATGAATCAGATCACTGACATAAGAAATCTATTTATACAACATGAATTTAGGGTTAGAGATATATGTGAATGAGAGAAATGTGTGTGCATATGTGTATGAAGCAAGACTTATGTGATACATGAGAAATCATAGAGTATTATGACTGTTACAAAGACATTGAGGTCACCAAGAAGGGGGTTTACTGAGTTACTTTATGAGTTACCGAGGTATGCTATAGGCAAGGTAATCTTATTTTGAGCACATAGAATTTTCTACAGCATTTCAGATGTAAAGTTGCAGATATTTGTAAAGTCTTATTGTAATATTTTGAAGTTGTAAGAGAAACCTTTAACAGGGTAAAAGACTCTAATCAAGTCTATAAATTGTAAAGCCTCTAACCAGGTGTAGCATTTATATAAAGTGTTGTAAACTTGTTTAGCAAGGTAGATCTAACAGATCTTGTTACTCCTAATAGTGTAATCTATCAGAAATAGCTAAAAATGTAGCTCTAACTGAGCACTCTTTATTATTGCAGTAGTGAAGTTGTGGGTGCCATCCCCATCGCAGTTTTTCTCTCTACCCAAGAGTTTCTACGTAACCAAAATATATGTGTTATGGAGTGAATCATGTATGATTGTTACTTATTTGTTTTAGCGTTATGTTATTGTAGACATCTAAAAATGGTCAATGCTTGTGGAGTCATACTTTAACATTTGCGCATTGCCTTATTTTAGGGTTCTTGTGTCGCATTAACATTTCTTCTATGTTGCGCACTTGGTCTTTATCATTTGCAAGAATCGAGTCCTTCTTCTGCATTCCTCATTTTTATCGCTTTTGAATTAGGTCTTGTCAATAGCAATCTTCAGTCATGATTTTGGTCAATCTTCTCAATCTCTTATCAACTTGTCAATCTTGTCATTTTGCGATCGATTCATCATCAATCCTTGTCCTTTTCAATCATGTCAATTTGGATCGATTAGTCATTGTTCCTCGTCAATTGAAGCCTATCAATTTGATCTCCTTGTCAATCTTGGTCAATTTGTCATTGATTTTTGTCAGCCAATCTCAATCATTTATCAACATTGGTCCTTTGCCAATCAGAATCATGATTGAACCTACATTAATTTCTTGTTCTCTTGACCTAATTCCTTGTCCTCTTATTTCTAGGGTTTTATGATTTGTTCATTTAATCCTTTTCTTCTTCTTGGTGGGTTAAATAAATCTATTTATTTAGTCTTGGGTCTCTTTCATGAATTAATTAATGGATGAAAACCTATTAATTAATTCACCTAATTTCTATTTCATATTTTTCCTCAATTTTCCAATTTACTAATTTCTCCTAATTCCTAATTTCTATTTCTCCTATTTTCTTCAATTTTTCTAATTTTTCCCCTAATTTTATCCTATGTTTATGCTTCCATTTGTTGCAATCATGGAGGCTATTTTCTCTCTTCCCTTTTGTCATGGGAATGGCATTTTAATCTTGTCTTGATTTGTCATAATTGTTGTCAATCAATCAATCTTGCATAGAAAATGTCAATTTTGTCATAATTTGTCATATTTGTCATTCTTGATTTGAAATTTCCTTTCAAATCTCTTCATGCTAATTTTGTCCTCTCTCCAATTTGTCTATAAATTGGATGATTTTCTTCAATCAATCAACCAACCACACTTCTAGTATCCTTATGTTACGATTTTCATCTTGTCAATCTTGCTTGCTTTCATACTTGCATTTTGCACTCGTAGGTGAGATCCACAAACAAAGTAATTTGAAGGAGAAAGAAGGACAATGGAGGAACAATGAAGGAGATACATGCTTTGGTTTGCATTTTATTTTAGTATTCAATCTTCATACCTTTATTGAATGTATTAGGATTTCTTATCATTCCAATCTAGTTTTTGTGGTTGAGCTAGTCTAATATCTATTGCTTTGATGCATTCCAAATTCCTAGCTATAGTTATGTTACAGCAGTTTTTGGTTTATGCATAATAGTAAAGATATTGTTGATAAAAGGATTTGAAGTACTGATTCACCCCTCCCCTTTCAGTACATTAGCTTTCCATATTAGGCCTAACAGATATTACATTAAAAACATTTTACAAACAATATAATATCTGATGCAATAACCAATTGAACATGTTGGCTTAATGCATTTACAACAATAATTAATTATCTCCATAGCATGCCATGTTGATCTAGAAAAGATAAACCTGCCAGTGTAACCCTAGACCTATTTGTCGGTAACAACAAATATGCAACTATGAATATACCAATGATCAAAACTCTAGGACAAGATGTCCAAATGATGTCTTCGACATAACCATGTGTCTTCCATGCCATTCCAAGTGCTGGTGATCATTATATCTTGTCGGTGTACCATATACCAGTAACTGTGTAATAGTTGCTTGCCAGTGAATGCTGCTGGATCTCCAAAGTGCTAGTGTTTTAGTAGGTGTTGACATCAATGACAAAACCATACCAAAATACCAACACAAAGATACCTCTACATCTTCTTCCATATAATATGTCTTCAATATTGTAGATATCTTCTCTACTTCACATCTTCTCTCCCGTTAATAGAAATGCCAAAGTGGAGGCACAAACATCCATGATCTACTATGTTGCTCCCCCTGAGGAGTAGCATCCTTCAACACATAAATCTTGAAAAGATTTGACAATGCAATACCTGATTGATGTGGAGCACATACCTTTAGTTCACTTCTTCAAGGGGAAACACCCCTAATTCACCTCTCAAATAGGTAAATGCAGCCTTCGGTAGAGGCTTGATGAATATATGTGCTAACTGCTCTTTACTAGAAACATGGTCCAATACAACCTCTTTGTTTTGAACATTCTCCCTCAAGAAATGATACTTGAGCTCGAAGTGCTTGGTTCTAGCATGTTATACTGGATTCTTGGAGATATTAATTGCACTTATGTTATCACAAAATATACTCAACGGTTAAGATATAGGGACTTTGAAACCACTTAATACATGCTTCATCCAAATTGTCTGAGTGCAGTTCATAAATGCTGCTACATATTTTGCTTCTACTGTGGATTGAGAGATACAACTCTGCTTCTTGCTCATCCATGAGACTAGTCTACACCAAGAAATAATGCACCACCGGTTGTGCTCTTTCGGTCATCCACATTACCAGCCCAATCGACATAAGTAAACACTTTGAGATTGAAATCATTATTGTATGGATACCACAATCCATAATCTATAGTTCCCTTAAGATATCTAAGAATCCGCTTGACTGCTACCAAGTGGGATTCTCTTGGACTTTTCTGGAAATGTGCAACAATGCCCACTGCATGTGCAATGTCCAATTTGTTGTGTACTACATAGTGCAACTCACCAATCATTGACCAGTATTCCTTCTCATTCACAAACACTGAGTCATCTTCTTTTAATAATTTGCAACTGGTCATCATCGGTGTACCAACCGGTTTGCTATCTTCCATGCCAAAGATCTTCAACACCTCTTTGACATACTTGGACTAAGTGATAAAGATACCATCTTTCATTTATTGAATCTATAGTCCAATGAAGAACTTAATCTCTCTGATTAGTGACATCTCTAATTCTTTCTTCATTTCATCTGCAAACGCATGGCTCATCTTGTCATCTCCTCAAAAAAATATGTCATCAAAAACACTTCACATATCATAATCTAATCTCCTTATGTCTTCAGATGGATATTTCTATCTTCACTTGTTCTTTCAAATCCAATCTTCACAAGATGGGAGTGTAAATGTTCATACCATGCTCTAGGCGCTTGCTTCAATCCATACAAGGCTTTATGTATCCTACACACCATATCACTATCTTCTAATAGGGCAAACCCATCTGGTTGCTCTATATACACTTCCTCTTCCAATATTCCATTCAAGAATGCAGATTTCACATTCATCTAATACAATTTGAATCCCTTGAAGGCTGCATATGCAAGTAGCATTTTAACTCCTTCCAATCTAGCTACTGGACCAAAGGTTTCTCCATAGTCTTTTCCTTCTTCTTGAGCATATCCTTTATGTTATCACTATTTAAAAAATGGGTATTCTTTTCCCATAATTTGCTAAGTTAATGAAATTTTAAGTCTGGTATGGCCTTGTTTCTTCAAAACTATTTTAAGTCCAAAGGGGTTTAGGGTTTAGTCTTTATTCGCTTTAAATGTCTGCGAAAAAACCTTTTAATTCTATTATGGCGTTACTTTATTCACTTAAGTGATGGGTCCCCTAGTCATGCAAGTGTCCCCATTGTTCTTTGCCTAAGTGGTTGCTAAATATTTGTAAAATTTTATGCCTATTTCATATGCCTTTTCTTAATGTTTGTCGGGCCCAGTAATTATCACGCAACTCTCAGATAAATCTACAACTTTCGTTGTTTTGTTAGGCGAAGTTGCTAGCGTGTTAGCCTCTGTGAAGTAGCGAAAGGCATAAGCTGGCCTAACTGGGTGCACAAGGAGCTTAATGAGACTCCATCTTGTTTTGAATCCAATGGCTCATGTTGGTTTGTAGCCGAAATAAGCATGCAAGTTACCTATCGCGAAGTAGCGAAAAGGTTTGGTGGGACCCAGTGGTGAGGACTTCTCCCTTGGCTAAAAGGAGATTAAGTTTGAAAGAGATCAATGGCTCGCGTTGATTCATGACCGAGAGATGCTGGTGGTTTACTCTTCATGAAGTAGCAAAAGGTTTTTGGGCCTGGGCGAGGAGGTTCATGACAGGTGTAACAGATGCGCAGGTCCCCAAGATCTAACGGCTAGCATAGTTTTGAGGGATGAAAGTGCTCAAAAGATAGCTTTCGTGAAGTGGGGAAAATGACATGGCACTCCAAGTAAGTAGTCCGGATGGCTTAAATGGCAAGTAAGAAAGTGACATGTGGCCGAAAATCAAAGTGTTCAATGAACTAAATTTGAGGATTAAGGGGTGGTGGGCCCAAAGGACAGGCAAGGCATGAAGTTAAAAGCCGATCAACTCTGTTTTGATCCAATGGTTCTCATGGCTTCGTGACTGCAAACCAACTAGAGATTAATGTTCACAAAGTCACGAAAGATAGATGAAAGTCACATGAGGGTGTGACGTGGCATGATAGCTACTGCTTTTTTGTAGAGCTCGATGGTGATGTGTCAGATGACATATGGTTTTAAAAGGTGATTGAGGGCTCGCTTAAGTGTAATCGATGGTTATATGGGAATAGTGAAGTAAGACATGTGGCTGACATAAAACTGAACCCAAAGGAGCTTCCAGGGCTAATGGCCAAATGCCATGTGGTATTGGTTAACTGGTGAACAAGTGGGGTAAGTGATACCTGGATAAAGGGCCCACTTAAAAGGTATTCATCTCAAGACTGATCCAACACTTCTCATTGTTTCATGACCCAAAGATGGAAATGGATTAACTTCAGCAAAATAGCGAAAACTGTTAGCTATCAAGATGAGGCATGGTTAGTTAAAAGACTGACCGTCTTCGTGGGAAGTTAAAGGCCTAGTGATTAGAGTTCCATCTAACACTTGACGTGGCTTCATGAAAGGAAAATGCTCGAGGGTTAAAGTCCATGAAGTGGCAAAAAGGAGGTAAGTCCCGGCTCTAAGGTAAAGAGATAAAATGAAGATGAAAACCAATCAAGTTCCATCCGATCGGATGGCTAGCTCGGCTTCGCTGGGTTAAAGTGCATGTTGGATATCGTCTACAAAATAGCGAAAACATTTCTTGCCCATTGCCAGATGAAGAAAGGTAAAAGGGTAAAGGAAGTGCAAGTTTGATTTGATCTAGTCGTTGGCATAGCTTCATGGGATAAACATGCTAGGATGTTATGCTCTGCAAAATGGTGAAAGAGTGAAAAGAAAATACACAGGCATGTTATGACCCGTTGGAGCCAAATTTTTGAATTCTTCCATGAATTGAATTCTGAAGGGATGACCAAAGCATGCAGTATCAATGTCACAGTTAATAGCCTGATTATTGTATATGGTCTCACATCAATTAAATGTAGGCATCATTTTGAAGAGCTATTGCGAAGAAGTGGGTGCAGAGCAGATTTCTTCAAGCCAAGAACAGGTTTTCTTGCACTTTTGCTTAGCAATTACTTGACAGTTTGTTTGAATTGGGGTTTTGATTTGTTATATAATTGTTGTGGTTAGTAATTAAGTTACTTGCATAGTATTATTGAGATGGCACCTAAAAGGGAGTTCTCGGGGAAGGTCAATTACCATGAGAGGGCAATTTGTGATGATTTCCTAGAGCAGTTAACCATGTCAACTAACGTGGCAGCTAAGGCTAAAGAGTTGGTGCCAAAAGCTCCTTGCCTGAGACTAGGAGAAGGATTGTACGACAAAGGCAACTAGCTGAGAGACCCGTAGATAGGATTGTCTGGGTTGGGTCTATTCAAGGTCGAATTCAGCATGAGACATTCCCCAGCCCCAATGAATAGTATTTGGGAGTTGGATGTAGGCAAATTGGCGGTCCCTGGAGTATTCATGGATGTGGATCTCCTAACTCAGATTGCACACAACTATGACCCCATTGAAAAGACTGTTAGGGATATAAATGGAAAAACCATCATTGAAATAAATGATGAGGAGTTCAGAAATGTATTTGGGCTTAGTGAATTTTCCAATTATTTGGAACCCATCAATTTTAAATCATTGGCTTAGGTTTACAATGCACAGAGGAATCACCTTAGGAATGGGCCTCTTAAAGAATTCTTTGTCAAAGTAGGTGGTTTAACAGTTGTAGGACCTAATACTATGGAGCATTTTTCCTTAAATCTGTTTACTCTTAGAGCCAAGGGATTATACTGGTCACTCTGCCAAATTTTTGGAGAGGATGCTGAAGCAAACATGCCAACTCATTACATGTTAATGATTGCAATGACATTTGATTATGCCCCCTATATTACTAATGCTATCCATGAAGGCTTGATAGGGATAAAGAATGGAAAAGTGGATAGGCCTTTTGGATGGTACTCCCTCTTCATGCACTTATTTTTATTTAAGGGTGGTGATTATTTTGCAAATGGAATGGATCTAGTGAAAGAAAAGGATGGAGAGAAGATGCCAGTTCAGTTATGGAGCACAATGTTGTCATGGGACAAAGAAGATGCTAGCTACTTGAGGTTTGATAAGTGCTTCGCATCCAAGATCAGGACTCTATTATGCTCAGAAAATCTAAGAGTTCCTAAAGTTCCATTGGAGGTCCTTAGGCCAAAGGAGTTTGCTGAAGGTATCAAAATTGTCCACAATCGGGGTGATATCTACTTATACCCCGTTTCCACAATTTTCAGAGTATATGGTTTCAAAGGCACTCCATTTTTGTTGCCATATCAGGTCCCACTAAAAATAGGAATTGTAGAAGTCCTCAGGCAGATTGATAGCATGCAAGAGGTAGAACTAATAGGTAGAGGTAAAGGGACCATTTTCCCTATAATAACTATAGCACATCAATTTGTGATAACTAAAGGAGGTTGGAAGTTCTTTGAAGATTTCCTTCAACCCTACCATTTATCAATGGCAGTATCAAGGTGTGTCGACCTTGAAGATTTCTTCAACAACATGTTCAGAAAAAGGGAAATATGTAGAGGCAGACCTCACCAATTCCAATTTCCTGAAGACCTCATCAGGAATGAGTTTGATTTGGATGAGCAAGAGATAAGAAAAGAAAAGTGGGTGGCTTACAAGAAGGCCCTAGATTTTGTGCACCAGTTTGAAATAGCTATGACCCTTTGTCCAGCTTCCACCCCTTTGAAGAAAAGGAGAAATTCTTAATTCTTTGTTTTGAAGATGTAATGCAGACATTGAAGGAGAAGAGGGAAGATATGATTAAGAATAACCCTGAGAAGGTAATATTAGTTTTAACTAGGTCTACATTTGCCAAAGTAATCCCTCCAGGTGATTATATGCTACATAAAAGGTCCAAATACAGTGTGCTAGTGCCAACAACAGGGGAGCCTTCTACTTCGAGAGGGAAGAGGAAAATGCAAGATGTCATTGACATTTAGGACTCCCCAAAGAAGAAAAGGTTGGGAAAGGAACTACAATTTGATGAGCCCTTGTATTCCCCATCTCAATCCCTTATTCATATAGTAGATGAGCAGGCAACAGTTGAGCAACTATTACAATTAGGTAGTCTTAGGGAGATAGCCTACACCTATGATGAAGTAGAAGAGGGAATGCCAGAAGAGCCCCTTAATGTTGAGATGAACATAACCACAAATGAGTTCAAAGGCCAGGAGTTGGATCCTGATATTAAACAAGCCAGTGAGGATTTCTTGGTTGATAGCAACTTTGTCACATCAGAAGCTTTCATGCAATTCATGTGGAAGCAGAATATTGATCAGTTTAATACTAGATGTGAGAAGAGGAAGAATGAATAGCCCCACAAGGATCCAGCTGTGGTGGAGGAAGAAATAAAGCAAGAAATGATCACTAAGTTCAAGACCATCACTCCTGAACAAGGAAGAGACATGGTAGCAAAGGCTAGTGTACTCATTCTCCCTGAATGAGATATAGCAGATGCCTTGGTTTTAGAGGCAATAAGGAAGGAGACCAAGCCTATGGAAGGAGTCACCTTCAACAAGGACAATGTTGCCCTGGTCATGTGGTCTCTGAAAAGAGATGAAAATAGAAAGAAAAAAGACACCCCAGGGTCAAGCTACCTAGGAGAAATGATAGTGAAAAGGGTACAAAACACTGTGGTGGTGGAAGCTGCTAGCACAGTCCTCGAGACAACAAAGTTTAATGTGGCAGTAGCAGAGAGAGGCACAAGAAAAGGCTAATCTCCAATTAAAGTTGGAGACTATTTTAAAAGCTTCCAATGATGCTAAAGAAGGAATATCCAACAAAGACAGCATAATTTCTAGACTCCAGAGTCAATTGGTAGGACAATACCATCAAGGTGAGTCCTCAACATTGATGATCTCTTCTTCTCCTACAAGGCCTCTACCTACTAGCCCCATCATTGAATTCCCACCATCTCTAGCACCTTCTAGTCCCCAATCAGTTGAGATCACTCCCCATGAATTGGAGAAACTAAAACAGGCCCAAGCCTTGTTTGCAAAGAAATATGAAGAAAGAGTACAATAACATGAGCAAAATTTTGGACATGTGGAATGAGCTAAATGGAGACAAGGCTATTCTAATGCCTATTTTTGACAAGTGGAAACTTAGAGAGCAGGATATAGAATTTATTTGTGCATCTTATGATGAGGCAGGGGCTGACCCCATTATCAAATCCACTTGTGATATAACAAAGGATCTAGCAAAGTTAGCAGAAGGAGTAGATAATGCAGATAGAAAGATCAACTTGTATAAGAAAGAGTACGTTGATCAAGTATTTGAATTACTCCTAGGGGGTTTTGCCAATCCAACTCAATTGAAGGACAAACAAATATGGCTTAATGAATTAGAAGCCAATTTATAATTAAGAATAAAAGGAATCATTAATATAGATGATACTTCTTTATTTGTCAAAACAATTGAGGAGATAGAAAAAATCAAATCACACTACGGTTTTCTAAATTCAGAGGTAAATAAAATGAGGAACGCCTGGAAAAGATTAGCCAAGATGAAGGGAAAAGTGATTAACTTCTCATGGCCTGCTGACGGTGTATACTAGGAGTGGACAAGAAAGTATGCAGTGCTGGATGTAGAGAAGTTAGAAGAGGTTGCAACAGAACAACAAGCAGAGGAAGCCACAGATGTTGAAAAGGTTTTGTAACCGCTTCTTGGAAAAGATGATTGTTTGTAACAAACATTCTTTTGAAAGGTCTGAAGCTTATATGCATCAATGCTATTATAAATGGATACCAGGACCAGTGAAAAAGGATCGCAAGAATTTTGTAAGAAAACTCTATAGAAATATATCTGGGATTTTCTAGTCTTATGGAGGATACTCTGAGTTTTGTAATATTTTCTCAAAATTAATATCAATATATAGACTATCAACTTTTGAGCCTAAATTTTGTGTTGTCTTCTGGTTTACTTGCAAATATTCACTATTTTCAAATATGAGTAATCTAGGGTTATTAATTTGAGGATTAGATTGTAAGGCAGCCTTAATAGAGGCATTTCTTAGCTTTTCTCTCTGGGAGGGAAATTAAATACGCATGAAGCATTTCTATCAGTGAATTTTTTGTGAGAGATTTTTGAATTTGATGAATGTAGTTTAGTTTGATGAGGGTAAATTCTTATGTATGTCAGGCATATGTGGGGTTTTATAGAAGCCGAGGTGATGGGATGTGTGGAGATATTTGATTGTGGGAGTATTGTTTAAACTTTAGATGACTCTGTGGCCTGGATAAGGCACTGGTATCAATTGTGGTTATCTTTTACATATCTTGTAGGTCAATACTGAACATGATTATAAGCTTTCTTTCTTTGTTTTAGTTAGTTTTGAGGTGATAAGATTTATTGGTTTTCAGACTAGTTTACTTTGGATCTATCTTTTAAAAGTGTGAAGTCAATTCACATATGGTATACCCGCCTGAACTTTGGATAAGATTGAAGTGTATAAGGTTGTACAACCGTATCATATGTTACTCTGAAGTTCCTTCTCTTTGATCTCTCTTCTACAGACAAATTTTATCATTTCATTATAAGGGTTTTTAAAGGGAATCAGATTTTGAGAACAACACTTTACATACCAATCTTTCTTTTTTTCTTACCACTGTGCCATCTTCATTCAGCTTGTTTCTAAAAACCCATTTGGTGCCAATAACATTTTTGTGCTCAGGTCTAGGTACCAAAGACCATGTACCATTCTTTTATATCTAGTCAAGTTCTTCTTCCATAGCCTTAATCCAATCTTCATCTTTGTGTGCCTCTTTAAATGTTTTGGGCTCAAATTTAGAAATCATGCAAGAATTCTCTCTGACCTTTCTTCTTGTAAGTATTCCTGCATCTTTATCCCCTATGATCTGCTTTGGATCATGATGTAGCTTTACATACCAAGGAATGGTCCTAATTGATTCCTCTTGCTTTTCCTCTTCATCCTCATCTTCATCAACATCTACTGGTATAGGAGCATTGTTACTTGTACTTGGTTATTTTGCAACCAGTTCCCAGAAGGTTACATTTGGTTCATCTATCGCTCGCTCATTGTTGGTTTCCTTAGGTTTCTTAGAGGTTTCATCAACTCTAACATTGATACTTTCAATAATTCTTTGAGTCCTATTGTTAAAACACTTGAGATATTTTCTCCTGGTGGAATACCCTAGGAATATTCCCTCATCACATTTTGCATCAAACTTGCTTTGGTATTCAATTCTCTTGACATAACACTTTCTACCAAACACTCTAAAGTAGCTTACTCCTGGAGTCTTAGCGGTCCAATACTCATAAGGAGTTTTATCCTTACCTTTCTTGATGAGTACCCGGTTCATAGTGTAGACTGCAGTGCTCACTGCTTCTCTCTAAAAAGTGTGAGCAACCTTCCCATGAATCAACATTATTCTGGAAGCTTCAACTATAGTCTGATTGTTCCTTTCTAGTAGGCCATTTTATTATGGAGTCTGGGGGGCTAACAGTTGCCTCTTCATGTCATTCTCATCATAGTACTTATTGAATTCATTAGAAGTGAACTCACCTCCTTGGTCAGTTCTAAGGCATTTAATCCGCTTACCCCTTTCCTTTTCAACTAGTGCTCTGAAGGCTTTAAACTTTCCAAAAGATTCAGACTTGTCTTTCAAGAATGTGACCCACATCATTCTTGAGCAATCATCAGTAAGAATCATAAAGTACCTATCTTCCTAAACACTCCTAGTTTTCATAGGACCACACAAATCAGTGTGCACAAGATCAAGTAAATCATCTACTATGAAAGATTTACCTTTGAAGTTTGAGGAAGAAATTTTCCCCAATTGATATTCTCTGCACAAAGGATTCTCCAGTTTGTTCGGTACAGGCAATCCTCTAACTACCTTGATCTTACTAGCCTTCACAATATTATCAAAATTTACATGGCAGAGTCTCCTATGCCATTTCCAATTGTCATCAAACTTAGCCATTAGACATTGACTGATATTTGTATTTAACTGAAATAAGTTACATTTGGTTTGCATACTGGTGGCCATTAGTTCACCACTCTTTCCTTTTATTTTGCACACTCCATCTTTGAATTTCAGAGTGATTCCTTTATCATTCAACTAGGCAACACTAAAAAGGTTATGCCTGAAACCTTCTACCCAATACCTATTATAAATACTGCTTTTTCCATTTAGAGAGATGGACCCTTTGCCTTTTACCATACATGGTGCATCATTACCAAATCGGACTACACCTCCATTGTACCCTTCTAGGGATAGAAACTTCCTCTGGTCACCAGTCATATGGTGAGAACATCCACTATCAATAATACACTCATTAGAATTATTCAAGCGAGAGACAAGAGCCTTGTTGTCTGACATATCTTCCTTAATGGCTACAAACATTATGTTTTCACTTTCTTCAACTTCCGATTCATCATCAGTGACACCTTCATCAACTGCAGCAAGACAGTTTCTCCTATTTCCTCATTTGAACTTTTTAAACTTCTTTGGTTTGTCCTTATTATCACTCTTGGGATAGTTGATAGCAATGTGTCCTATCCTATTGCAAGAAAAACATTTCAAAGTGAGATTACCTCTATATTTTCCAATTCCTTTAGGAAGTCTCTTGGCAAGAAGAGCTTCAAATTCCATCAGGATCACCTAATCATCCATATCCCTATTTTGTCTAAGTTCACAGTTGGTACCAACCTCTTTTCCCTTTCTGGATAGTGCAACAGATGCTCTAAAGGCTGATTCACTCTTTTGAACACTGCCATCATAGTTGTTCACCTCATATGCAGTCAACTTAGCAATGATGGAGTCAAGGGATACCTTTATCTTGTCAATAGATCTCAACTCCTAAATAGCGGAAACCCTTATTGCATAGACCGGTAATAAGGATCTCAAAAAAATTCTAACAATGGTGGGATTGTCTGTTTTGCCTCCTGCACACTTGATGACTCCTACAATAGTTTTAATTCTTATCCCATATTGTTGAATGGTCTCTCCTTCAACCATTGACATGTCCTCAAACTTTCTCCTAAGGCTCTCTTCCTTAGCTTTCTTCACATGCTTATTACTGCCATAGATAGTCTCCAAAGTATCCCATACATCTTTAGGATTGTCTTTGTCCTGAACATCTATAAACTCAATATTAGATAGACTGCTAATAAGAGCTTCCATGACTTACCTATTCTCCTGAATTTCTCTTCTTTAATCATCAGTGAGAGTACCAGTACGGACAACATAAGTATTCTCAACATAGTTCTAGTGTTGAGCACCCATTATTTTAATGTAGATCTCCATTCTATCCTTCCATATCTTAATGTTATCTCTGTTGAACTTAGGACCTCACCTCTTCATCATTAGAATAGGATCTTTTCCTCAAGCGGTTAAGCTTATAACATAGAGGACTTGGAGGATGCTCTAATACTAATTGATGGTTAATTATGAATAGTAAATACCCAATAGATACTGAGAGGGGGGGTGAATTAGTATAGATAAAAACTTCTTAAACAACTTAAACTGCTAAGACTGCACTAACTGGTAAAAAATATCACCAATATAAATCAAGGCACTACCGGTAAAACATAGTATGACTGTAAAAGACATAAACTGGTAACATCTAGATCTTCTCAAAACCTAATATCTCATCTCAACTTCACCCATATGCTTAAGAAAGAAATACATCAAAAATACAATGACCATTGGATCAGCTTGCATTACCGCTTAACAAAAAACACTAAAACATCACATGAAAAAGAATCACACACAACACACTAATTTTTTATGTGGAAACCCAACTAGGAAAAACCACGGTGGGGATGAATACCCACAACTTATTCTTGAACTCTTCTGAAGTTTTCTCTATTAGGAGCCTAGTCCAGTTAAAGACTTTACAATTGGTTCTGCTAGGAACCGATCCTACTAGGGATCACCCGGTTAAGGGATGGCTAAATACCTGGTTAGAGGTTAAAACCCTGTTAAAGGTTACTTTGTAAGAGGATTTAAAGAACTCAATGATTTTGAGTCACCCTGTTAAAGCTACCCGATAAAGGGATTTTCCATCTGCTGAAATGGTTAGAAGTCAACAGGTAATACACTGATCTTATAATAGTACTTAATTCCAAGGTAGATCTGCTTCAGCTTCTTTACATCTGCAATCATACTCTGTAGATCTCTGCTTACTCCTTAGGTCTGGCAAGAATCACCTCACATACATTCATTTGCCAACAACTTCAAATGAAAATCATCATCGACCTTATAGATAACAATTAGGTTGGTGGCCAAAACCTAAAACCCTAAGCATCTAGGTTAACAATACAGTCAGTCTAATCCTGGTCATTCAAACGCATTACATAGGGTAAAACAATCTTGAACAAATCTCAAGGCATTCTCCACGTTCATTCTTCACCGCTTCTGGAAGCTGATAACCCATCATGCACTCTCCATCATTTAGTAAGAGTTTGCACATTCCTGAGGTAGATAGAATCACTCTTCTTCATGCAATATCCTCAAGGAAATCCTTCACATGTACAAGGTTGACATGGTAACATGATCTAATCTTCATTTCAATGCTAACTCATCATAGGATGTCATCGGTAGAATCACATAGACTTGGAATGCATCAACCAGAAACCCTGAAGCTGAGACTACCAACCAGTAGTCATATCAAATGAAACCCCAATACAAAATTTTCATCTACCGATTCACGCTCCAACATACCAGTTCACTTTTTGCATATACTAGTTCATACCATCATACCGGTTCACTTGCCAGTTTGCTTACTTCAATATACCAGTTCATACTTTAGCATGTTGATATCAATGACAACATACAATCACATCATGTCATCAAGCTCTACACATATGCCAACAATCTTCAAATGGATGGACAATGAGAGGTACTCAACCAAGATCTTGAAAATGTGTTGTGGTGTCTAATTGATTAGGGACCAAAACAATAGGTTGTGAGTATAGTACAAGCTAATTTTTCTTACAATAACTCTATCAATAAAAGAATAGGTAAGAGTTGTTGGACATTGTTGCTAAGAGGATATGTTTTTGTCACTGATGTCAACATACTCTTGTGATTTATTCCTCTAGTAATTGTAGATTGGTTTATTGTATGGAGTATTTACAGTATCATTATATTCTTTTGTATTGGTTGTTGTGGTATGGAAAGCTTAATTGACCATATCATATGATCCGGTTTGCAATTTGTGTTTTTAATTAGTGCTTTGCAGAGTTTTGTATTTCCTCCGGTATATTTTGGTATGATCAGATCTTGAGCTGAGATTTTAGGAGATTATTTGGGATGGTCTTGTGTATCTTCATTTCAGATGATTCATGATTTGGTGCTCTGCAAGTTATCTTTCTTCATGAGAGTTGTTGCGGTTTGATTACTCCTGAGTTTCAGATGTTGATCAATGAAGATTTGATAAGTGGTGTTGGTATAACTATTACTGATGATTCTAACTTTCTTGCTAGTTTTTCCTAAGTCTGTGCTATTTTTTTTATGATCTGCATTGATCATTGTGCGAGTTCTTGGTTATTTTTCTAAACTAGTGATGTTCTTCATGTTATATAGGTTTCTTGGTGGTGTAGCATGTTGCAGCTGATCTTGGTGTGGTTACCAGTGGTGATGAGCATTTGGAAATTTGATTTAGGTCCATGTTATGTCATGTATATCATTATATTGATCTGGTGGTCGATCTTTGTATCGTGTGATATAATTTTGTAACTATGTATTGAGGGTTTAGAAGACCTTGTTTTCAAGGTTGATGAATTGTATAAATAGCTGATATGGTAATATAATTTAGGTGTTGTGGTTGTGTTTGAATTATCAAAGATTGGTATATGTATGAACAAGTGATTTATCCTTCGACATTGTGATTGAGAAGAGATTGGTGTTGCAAAGAAGATAAATGTGCTTCACTATAGCTATCATTAGGCATTTGCAAATGCTATTATTGTAGTTCATTTCTTCTCGATTGTAGTTTGAATCTTGTTGTAAGTCAGTGAGACTTCCCTAAGGGTTGTAGCCTTCTAGGTTATTATATTTGATTAGTGAACTCTAGGAAGTGTGCCTGAATGCCAATGGATTATTTATTGTATGATTTTCACAAACTACTATAGAGTATCTTCTTATTGTGGGTAGATTCCCACCTTGGTTTTTCCCTTAACAAGTTTTTCCACATCAAAACCTTGGTGTTGTGTGTTGTGCTATCAACTTTCTTATCCCTTTTGTTGCTACAATTTATCAAATTTGTATTTATGGTTGTTTTTTTAGATTTGGTAGAAAATTGATGCACCCCCCCTCAGTTTTCTCTCATTGTTGTTGCCAACAATTGGTATTAGAGCTAGATCCTCCAAAATAATATTAACCACTTGAGAAGATTCGGGATGGAAAATGGAGGTGTTATTGTAGACACTTAAAAATAATTATTTTAATTATTTTAATTATTTTTAATTCCTCACATAATTAATTAATTAATTATGTTAATTAAAATTATTCTCAAAATTAATTAAATATAATTAATATTGTCACTATAGCATATGATTGATTTATTTAATAAATCAATCCCTTTCTTTATTCTTCTAAAAAATCAAATCCTCACAAATATTCCTCTTAGCTAATTAATTTCAATTAACTAGTTAACCTACATGATTCCTACAAATCATCTTCTTAATTCATCATTAACCTAATAAATTCTTCTAGAAACTCCCTAAACTCACTTAACAATATTCTTCTAATTTTTTATTCCCCCCACTCATTCTCTCTCCTAGTCAAATTCTCCTACAAATATAAATCCCACCTAACATTTCCTTTAATTCCCCTCCTAATGAGTCGTTAATGGCTAATCATCATGATTAGCCACAAAGTCAACTCTTTGTCCTTTCATCCAGCCACTAGCTTTAAATGCTCTTTTTCTAGATGAATGTAAGATTTTGAAAATCTCACATTCCTCTAGACATTTCCCTCTCCCAAGGAATTTTTAATTCCTTTTTACTCTTATAATCCCCATAATATCCATTTTTGGATAATTTTTAATTCCTCCAATGCATCTTGTAGAGTGTGGAGATACGAAATGCCTTTAAGGCATATTTCTTGGTCTCCACACCCTCTCTTGGACCTTGTGTGACCTCACAAGTAAATCTTAGCCCTTCGTCTCGAATTCATCCTAACCATCCATTTTCCTCTTCTCTTCCTATAAAATAGGGTTCCATCCCTTCATTCAAAACATCTTGAAATCCAGTAAGCTTATGCTACCCTTTTGAGCCCAGGAAATCATCTTGGCAACTTGATCATCTCATCCTTATCATTTGTGCACAATATTGGAGAGCCATCCACATCTAGTAATCAAAGGAGCACATCAAGTGGAGCATTATTAAGGGTCACCTTAACTTCATCAAGCTCAATCTGAAGGAGAAGGTAAAATAGCAAGGTGAAATGGTCTTTTAATGATATTTTAGCATTCTGCATGTTTATTTCGTTATGTTTAGATCAGTTTACCTTTCAAATCTGTTTTCCTCTCTTCATTTTGGCACGCCCACTGGGACTCACGTCCCTGAGAATTAATGTTGTTGTTTTTTTTAGGTTTTTGTGAGTTGTGAGACGCAAGTTCCAAAATAGCGTGACTGTAGAAATATATATATATATATATATATATATATATATATATATATATATATATATATATATATATATATATATATATATATATCTTTCACAGGTTCCAGAATCGTGGCTCTGCATTTCTACGCGACAACTCCTTATTCTGTTCTGTTTCTATTTTTTTTATGTTTTTATTTTTGTTGCAGCATGACAGCTCTGTTATCTGATTTGTTATTTGATTTGTTGTCTATTCTATTTTAGTATAATCTATGTGAAAGTAGGAGAGTATGCTCTTGTCTATATAGACAATCAGAAATCCAAACCTTTCACTTTTCTATTCTATTTAGCACGACTGTATGCTCTGACTGTAGGAAAGTGTGAAAATAGGAGAGTATGCACTTGTCTATCTAGACAATCAAAAATTAAAACCTTTGACACTTTTCTATCTATGTAGTGCTACTGTCTGCTCTGTTATTCTGTTTGAAAATTTTAGGCGCTAACTGTGGTCTGCATTTTATTTATTTATTTCTTATTATTTACTCTATTTAAATATAATCTGTCTGCCCACAGGAAAGTGTGAAAGTAGGAGAATATGCTCGTCTATCTAGACAATCAGAAATCCGGACCTTTTGACATTTTTATTTTATTCTGTTTAGTGCGACTGTTAGCTCTATTAAATCTAGGGTTTTTGTCTGCTCTGTTAAATCTAGGGTTTCTGTTTTGTTAAATTTAGGGTTTTGTTCTGTTAAATTTAGGGTTTGTCTTGTTAAATCTAGGGGAGTAAATTTTATTCTATTTTTTCACCATATCTTCTTTATCTTGACTCCATTTTCCTCCAAATTTCACTAGATTCTCCGCATTGCCATTTTCCACATTTTCTTCCTTGGAGGCCTTATCTCAAAAATCCACTTTTTGAAGCCCAAAATCCCATATTTCTCTATTTTTAGGGTTTGCCATAACTTCTTCCCTTTTCATCCAATCACTTCCAAATTTTTCCCATATTATCCATCTTCAACTTTTGCTTCTTTGTCCCTCTTGGACAAATTTTCCCATTCCTTCATCTCTCCTCCAAAATCCCCAGTTTTCGCTTGCCTATCCCTTGGAAAGTGGTAAAAATTTAGTCAAACCCCATTTACCCATCAAAGCTTTCTTCAAATCCACATTTGTCATTAGTAAAAAGGTTTTTATTCATGTTTTTCTCTTCATTCCCAAAAAATAAAAAAAAATTAATATTTTTGTCATTTTGTTGATTTTTGCAAGACGCTTGTTGAAGACTATTTTTCCAAACTACTAATCAAGTTGTTTTGCAGGACGCTTTTTGAAGACCCCATTTTTCAAACTACTAATCAAGTGGTTTTGCAGGTTGCCTAGCTGATTCAACCAAATATTGTGCATTTATTTAAATTAGGCACCTAGATATTAATTAAAATGGAACGAACCATTGTCTTATGTGTCTTTAAGAAAAGCTTAAAGGTAGGAAAGTATGCTCTCATCTTACTAGACGATCAAAAATCCAGACCCTCCAACCTTTTCTTGTTTGATTGTGTGTTTACCTCTAATGGGCCTACCCTCCCAACTTGCTCTTTGGGAAGGTAAGAGGGGAACGACCCAAGTGAGTACACCCGGACCTGGGGTTCCCAACTCACTATAATAAATAGGCCATTGACTACGAAAGGGTTAATGGTTGGGGCTATATGAGAGTTCACTCTCACATTGGGTGCTTAGTAGGATCCTAGAGATCTCAATCATGCATGCGTGACTACAAAGTTCTTGGTGCTTTGTTGGGCTAGAGGCCTCAATTACGCTTGCACAACTTCGAAGGTTAGCTCCTCACGGGAAGACTTACTAAACACCTTGTTCATAGTGGCCAAAAACCCTCTAGTCATTGGTGCAGGAAGTCGGACCTCTGAAGTGGCCCATATTCTTATGGCCCTTACTAGAGACACAAAGTTCGCCATGAGGAGTTTTCATGGGAATTGATGTTTGGCTGCCCTGAGAAGTGAGTGCCATGGAGGGGAGCCAGTGGGGTCAAGCATCTGAGTGTCCACTCTGGGTAAGCGTAGATGGGAAACCAATTGGTATTCAATGACTATTGTCCTTGCCAGCCTTAAGAATGTTGTATATGAGCATGAGTGTCTTTGAGATAATATGCATTTAATCATTGTGTTTGCTTTGTTTGATACATACTTGCCAAGAGTAGACTAAAAACACATCACTATCCCCAAACACTTTGCAAAAATATTTGTCAAGACAAACAAATTGTCCAAGTCATTACCCATGCCAAGTCCAAAATTGTGTCAAAACTCCATCTGTCCCATTTTTCATAAGCCTAAGAGAGAAGCTAAGAGTTTATCCTCTACGTCAACATTCAAGTTTGTCCTTTGAAACACCTACTATCATCCAAATCAAGGTGGTCATATCCCTTCATACAACTTGCCATTTAAATAAATCCTTCATGTTCATGCAAAAGACAACCTAGTCATCAAGTTTTCTTCTAAACCATCACTACCATACCTGCTTCATCAATCATCCTCAAATTTCTTAAGTCCTTTCATCACAAATTTCTTAAGTCCTTTCATCCACAATTTTCTTAAGTCCTTTCATCCACAATTTTCTTAAGTCCTTTCATCCTCAAATTTCTTAAGTCCTTTTATCACAAATTTCTAAAATCCTTCCATCACAAATTTTCTAAGTCATTTCATCACAATTTTCCTAAGTCTTTTCATCACAAATATCGTGTATGGTCGCAACTTGATCCCAAAAAAAAAAGATGGCTGATCAACAATATGGCATGCTAGACATTGGTGTCCTATATGAAGATCCCAGGCAAGATCATACACAAAGTGGGCAACCAAGAAATCAAGATCAAAGCCAAAATCTTGACATGGTTAACCAAGATGAACTTTGTCTGGAACTGCAAACTTTCCTAGCGGATTCTTATAACCAAGCCACTGCACTTCTAAAAACTCTTCTTGAACATGGAGCTCAACTTCCACCTGAATTTAATAGATCCACTCTTGTCCAAGAACCACAAGGAGACCTCGCTCCCTCACAAAGTGTTGCACCTACTATTCAGACTCAATCAATTGCAGCCCTATCAATCATCCAAGCCCAATCAATGCCACCCGTGACACCTCCCACCACGGTCTCCATCCCACCTTCTTCCTCCTTACCATCCATACCACTATCAAATCCAATCTCATCCATTCTCCAACAAACTTCTATACCACCTCCTTCTATTCAACCACATATTTCTATTCCACAAACTTCCCTTTCTCCCAACAATGTCGCAAATTTTATCCAAACCGCATTCAATCCCATCACAACAGTTGGCGGATCACAACCAACTATCACACGAACCCTAGCGACATCGGTCATCACATCCCACATCCCCACCTCCTCATCATATCAATATATTGGTGGTGGTGCACCTTCTTTAGTTCATCCAATTCTTGGGGCAAATACAATCCATCAATATCAAAGTCCACAACAAGACCTCATCAAGGAAATTCAAGACATGAAGAATATCATCAAAAACATGAAAGAAAAGACTAATAAAAGGAAAGCTTACTCATTCGAAGAGTTTTTCCCTTGTCCTTACGACCCATCTAAATCAGTTGTACCGTATCCCCCGAGATTTGAGATCCCTAAATTCACCAAGTATGAAGGCAAAGGAGACCCCCGCGACCATGTCCACGAATTCCACATCTTATGCCAAGAAGTCTCCTATAGTGACCTTTATCTTCGTAGACTCTTTCCCAAGAGTCTCATGGGAGACACCTTGGCATGGTTCTCATCTTTACCACGAGGTTCCATTGTCTCTTTTCCAGACTTGGCAGAAAAATTTGTGGCCCACTATGCATACAACATGGGTAATGATGTTTCTATGATGGACCTATGTAATACAAAACAAAGGCCTGGACAAACCTTCACCAATTTCCTACAAAGATGGTGACATCTTATCAAAAAATTCTAGTGGGACATGCCAGAACAACATCAAATTGAACTATTTCAAAAAAACTTGGTGCCTGAACTTTCAAGACCTTTAATATCTCAATGTATCAAATCCTTCCAAAAATTGACCAATAAGGGCCTCGCCCTTGAACATGTCTTGTTGGAGGAAGGAACCTTGAAACATTACCAGAAGTCGTCACAAAGTTCTTCCTCTTATCATAATGACAAGCCAAAATTCTAGGCTAAAAATAAAAATGTGGTCAATGATGGTGTAACTAATGCAAAGCGGGTCCAAACCGTGTCCGCTCCCCCAAACTCCACCACTAATATTCATCAATTCAACAATCAAAACAATTCAAATCAATCTCAAAAACCTTACACCAATGTTTCAATCTAGAGATGACCACCCCGATCAAATAATAGGACTCCAAGAGATTTCACTCCTCTTGCTGAGCCTATTGAAGTGGTGTTTCAAAAACTTGTCCAAGCAGGTATAGTGGTTTTTCCAATCACTTGCCCATTTGATCCCAATCAACCTAAACCAAGATGGTATAATGAAAATGATTATTGTGAATACCATCGTATCAAGGGACATGATACACAAAAATGTATGAAACTGAAGATCTACATACAAGATCTCATTGATAGAGGTGAGATTGAGGTAACAAATGCAAAACTTGGTAATAACAATGACAAATTCAAAATGTACCAAGAACCCTTCCCAAAGCATGATAAAGGAAAAGGTTCATCATCTAACGCAATGGATTATGACTATGCTAATCACGTAACCGGTTTTGATTTTTTAGTAAGTCGCATTGAACCTGCAGACAATCATGTCAATGTCATAACCATCTAAGGAGTTAATCCTCCTTCTTCCCAAAGCAGACCAAATCCAGCTAGAATAGTCATTCAAGGTGCCACGCCTTCCACCTCCCATTTCCAAAATGGTTGTAATGCAACTACATGCTGAGGAAGAGTCACCATCCAAGGAGTTCCTCCCCCACCAAACCCTCCACCCATGTCTTCCACCCGTCGATATGACCTCCTTGATCAACTTGGGATGACACTCGTGCAGATCTCCATTTTGGAACTTCTCAAGACTTCTGTGGTCCATAAATAAATTTTGGAACAAGCCCTTCTCCAATCACACCTTCCTGATAACATCAACGCCACCCAATTTCAAACCCTCATTGGAAACCTTGCTACCCAATAGCACATTGTATTTAACTCCAAAGATGCTTCCGCAGATGAGGACCATAACAAACCTTTGCACATCGAAGCTCTCATCCACAAGCACAAGGTCAAACGTATCCTAATAGATGGTGGATCTAGGCTTAATCTGTGTACATACAAATTGATAAAACAATTGGGACTTTTTGAGGATCAGATAGACACATCAGGAAGGATCACAATAAAGGCATATGATGATGTAGAAAGAATTTCAAAGGGCGTGATCACCTTACCTCTTCAAGTGGGCCCCATTACAATTGAAACCCCTTGCCAAGTACTCGATCTTGATCTCCCCTACAACATTCTCCTTGGGAGGCCATGGATTCATTCCTTGCAGGCCGTACCCTCCACCTATCACCAATGCATCAAATTCCCCTATAATGGAAAAGTGATCACAGTCAAAGGTGATCCCCAACCTTTTCAATATTGCAAACTATTAGAGGGGAAGCATCCCTATCATTGCCCACTAAATAGACCTTCGCCAACGCCTCCATTTGACACATCAAATGTTGCCTCCACATCATCCCAACCAACTAATCAAATCAAGATCTTGGACAATGGCTATGGAGAATACAAATTGGAGGATGCCTTATTAATAGGCAACCTCCCTCTCTCTCCTAAGTCATTTGGTAAACCAAAAGGGTTAAAAAAGGACCCAAAACTAGTCATGCAATGCCAAAACACCACCTTCCAGCAATGGGGCCCACTTGATAATGAGAATCTCAAAGCAGATATCTCTTCATGGCTGTACCGAGAAGAGGATGATGATCCAACAAGAATATCCAAAGAACTATACCCAAAAGCATTTGCCATAGTTGAAAAAATGGGTTACAAAGGACATGGTCTGGGACCAAAGGAGAAAGGAAGAAAAGCACCCATAAATCCTATCTCCTACAGATACAACAGAGGCTTGGGGTACACCTCGGTGCCTAATATTACTATCGTCAGTGCCCCTTCTAGTCCTTCTTCAGATATCGAAAGAACTGATGAAGAGGAATTCCATGAAATGCCTTATGAATATGAGAAAGATACCTTCTTCGACGCTTACATCAATACCATCACCCCCGTAACCTCTCCCACTTCACATGAGCTATATCTTGTCCATCCTGAACTCATTGACTGGGGCCAATGAGACAAACCCACTTTAGATATCTACACTGACGATAATGCTCTCATTGCTCTCCTAACAGTGCAAAATATGGAAGATTGTAATAGAGTTGAGGGTATTCAACTACATGAAAAGGGATACTTTGGTAGTCAAGTCAATGGCCTTATCCACAAAAAAGATAATAAAAGAAAAAGATATGATTTCCTAGGTGAAAACCTCCCTGCGGCACCTTTGGATGAAAAAGAAATAAAAACAAAGGGTGTATCTGAAAGTGAAAACCTAGAAAAGGCACTTGATGATGAGGGATTTGACCTCCCTACCATTGGTTACTTTCCACAGGACAAATCAAATTTGTTGATAGAATAAACAGACAACATCAACATTGGCACCGAAGTCATTCCGAAAAATGTGCTCATTGCCAAATCCCTCACCAAAATCAAGAAACAAGACTTCATCAACTTCCTTACAGAGGTTAAAATCAATTTTGCATGGTCCTATTCTGATATGATAGGGTTTGATCCTGCCTTGGTGGTTCACAATCTCGCTGGTCGCCTAGATGCAAAACTTGTAAAACAAAAACTCCACAAAATGCACCCACATATTGCTATCTTGGTCAAGGCAGAACTTCAAAAGTTGTTAGACGTAGAATTTATCAAACCCATAGACTACGTTGAATGGGTCTCCAACATTGTGCCTGTCGGCAAACCTACTGGGGGCATCTGCATTTGCATAGATTTTCAAGATCTAAATATAGCTTGTCCTAAAGATGATTTCCTGCTCCCAAACATAGATATGATTGTGGATCTTACAACAGGACATGAAATGCTATCGCTAATGGATGGGTTTTCTGGATACAACCAAACCAGGATAGCAGATGAGGATCAGCATAAAACCGCATTCACAACACCATGGGGTACTTTTTGTTACCGGGTCATGCTTTTTGGCCTTAAAAATGCTGGAGCTGCATATCAACGGGCAATGACAACAATTTTTCATGACCTCTTGCACAAAATTATGGAGGACTATGTGGATGATCTGCTAGGCAAATCCAAGACAAGACAAGAGCACATCCGTATTCTAAAACAGATCTTCGAAAGATTGGAAAAATACAAGCTACGCCTAAATCCCAAAAAGTGTGTGTTTGGTGTCACATCGAGAAAACTACTAGGATTCATTGTTTCCTATAGAGGCATCGAGGTCGATCCCGCAAAAGTAAAAGCTATTATGGAAATGCCTCTGCCAAAAACTCTCAGACAACTACGCAGTCTCCAGGGAAAACTCTAGTCTGTCAGGCATTTCATTTCACAGCTAGCTGACAAGTGCCATCCATTTGCACATTTGTTACGTAAAGACACAAAATTCAAATGGGATTGCCTCTATCAAAAGGCCTTTGAAAAATTAAAAGAATATCTAGCATCACCTCTAGTTTTGATGCCACCTACCCTTGGAAAACCCCTCATTTTGTACATATGTACTACTACAGTGGCATTGGGGGCATTACTAGCGCAAATAGATGATCAAGGGAAGGAACACGCCATGTACTACATTAGTCGGATATTGGTAGGATATGAACTCAACTACACCCCCATTGAAAGAGCATGTTTGGCATTAGTGTTCAGCACACAGAAACTATGACACTATATGCTAAATAATAAGACAAAATTAATTGCTAAAATTGATCCACTTAAATATCTCCTGTCAAAAGCTGCTCTCACTTATAGAATGGCTACATGGGTCATGCTTCTAAGTGAGTTTGACATTGAATATGTGGACAGAAAGGCAATCAAGGAACAAGTTAATGTAGATTAGTTGGCTGAAGCTCCACTTCCAGGCAACCATCCTCTTCTCATAGAATTACCAGATGAGTTCATTGTGACTATTGCCACATCCTCCACATGGAAATTGTATTTTGATGGCTCCTACACTCAAAATGGATCGGGGGCAGGAATATTATTGGTCACACCTCAAGGAGATGGCATCCCCAAATCATACGAGATAGCCTTTGCATGTACTAATAACATAGCAGAATACGAGGCCCTCATCACAGGTTTACGCTTGGCTATCCACTGGAAAATAAAGGAATTATAAGTCTATGGCGATTCCTAGCTCATCATAAAACAAGTCAATGATGAATACCAGACAAAAGATGATAAACTCCTTCCCTACCATACCATGGTTGAAGATCTTAAGCAATATTTCATGGCAATCAAGTTTGATCAAATCCCATGAACAAACAACAGGGCTGCAGATGCAATGGCCACCATTGGCTCCCTCCTTCAAATGCCAGCACACAGTCAGAAGTGCGAGCTCTTGGTCGAGCAATTGTTTATACCGGCATACAACCTACCAGAATCTGAAATGGTGTGTGATCTCATTGGTCTAGAGTCCCCTTGGTACCAAGAAACCTTCACTTTCCTCAAAGACAACACCATTCCCCCACATCTCACCAAAACCCAACAACAAACTTTCATCCACCGATGTGCCCATTACACCATCCTTGCAGACACCTTGTTCAAAAGGCATTTTGATGGTTCCCTCCTAAGCTGTTTAGATAAACAAGAAGCCGAATGGGCATTATGCAAAGTACATGAGGGAATCTGTGGGGCACACTCAAGTGGACTCACATTGGCTAAAAAACTTTTGAGAACAGGATACTATTGGCCTAAAATGGAAGAAGATACATACAACTATGTGAAGAAATGCATCCCTTGCCAGCAGCATGGCAACAAGATTCATGCACCATCACAAGAATTGTAGCCATTCATTACACCATGGCCCTTCTTGCAGTGGGGGCTCGATCTCATTAGGAAAATCCACCCTTCATCTTCCAATGGACATAAATTCATTATCACCTCCATCGAATACTTCACCAAGTGGGTAGAGGCTATCCCTCTTACTTTCACCACCGGCAACAATATCCAAATTCATCCTGAACTACCTAATCTGCTGATATGGCATCCCAAAAGTTATCATCACAGATAATGGTAAACAATTTAAAAACTAGGATGTCAAAGAACTCTACCAAAAATTCAACATCCAACACCGCTTCTCCACTCCATATTATCCCCAAGGCAATGGCCAAGCTGAGGCTTCTAATAAAACCCTAATAAAAAT
Organism: Cryptomeria japonica; assembly: GCF_030272615.1. NCBI lineage: Eukaryota > Viridiplantae > Streptophyta > Pinopsida > Cupressales > Cupressaceae > Cryptomeria > Cryptomeria japonica. The sequence continues at coordinate 185,015,083 of NC_081407.1, forward strand.
CCTCAAAAAGACAGTCAATGAAGTAGGTCGTGATTGGCACCTCCAAATCCATCCTGCATTGTGGGCCTACTACACCTCCATCCGCACCCCCACAGGTGCCACTCCTTATTCCCTAGTATTTGGTTCTGAAGCTATCCTTCCCCTTGAGATCGATATCCCCTCTCTAAGGGTATCGCTGCAAAACATCCTACCAAAGGAAGAATACAGAATTGTCTACTTACAAGAGCTAGAATCGTTAGATGAAAGGCACCTCAAGGCCTTGAATCATCTCCAGGTATATCAAAGCCATCTATGCATGAGTTGTCATAAAAAAGTCAGAACCCAAGAATTCCAAGTTGGTGATCTTGTCCTCATGGAGAATTAGAAAAATCTACAAGAAAGAGAAAAGAAAGGCAAGTTCGAGCCTAATTGGCTTGGACCATATGTAATCATAGCGAAATATGGATCAGGAGCTTATTAGTTGGCTACTCCTGAAGGCGATCCTTTGGATGATCCAATGAATATCATGCACATCAAAAGGTTTTATGCTTAGTCCTCAGAAAGTCTTAAATTGTCAAAAAATAAAAAAAAATGAGAAAAAAAAAAAGATCCTGAAAAAATCATCACTTTGGTGCAAACCTGGCAAACAGGCACCTTATGATACAAAAAAATTAAGAAAAAAAGAAAAAAAGAAAAAAAACAATTTATGGCGCTATGGGCAAGTATCTTGGTGAGAACCTTTGTGTAGGCACCAAGGTAAATAACCGGATCCACTGTCTATCATGTTGATACTACAGATCATCTACCATCTAGCCCACCCATGCACAACATTCCTTCTTTTCCACCTCCCAATAAAACATGCGTATGATGATGAGTCTTCGCCTAAGTCATGAACAAGAAATGTTCCAGTGAAACTGAGCTTTTATGCCTCTATATAAGCTTCAAGAAGTCTTGAGAAACAATCCCAAGTCCATCCTAGTTCTACTCTTGGCAAGAGGTATCATTTGGTTGCAAGGAAGAGACTTGTTAGATTTTGTTAGATCTTTTCATATAGGCTTGCATCTTTTGCCCTACAACTGCCACTATTTACGACTGCCTGGGTTCTTCCATATCCAGGTATGTTATGATGGGTGCATACTAGGGCATATTTCATAGTATGGCATGTTTTGGATCCTTCTTGTATAAACCGGCGACCTGGTACTAGTGTTTATCAACACTTACCTTCTCATGTACAAGAGGTATTGGTGTGTTTGAGGGTTTTCTTGCATGAACCCACAACTTTGTATTAGTGTTTCTTAACACTTGCATTGTTGTGCGCAAGAAATTCCCGTTTGTTTGCAGAGTCAGTCCATGCCCTAGGTTTCTCATGGCATCCTGATTTCTATAATCAGTGGTGCAAGTCACTCAGGGCAACATCAAACTAGGTTGTCTCTCCACATTTATTGTGCACAAAATCTCACCATCATTCCATCAAATCCTAAACTCAATAATCCCATGGAGTTCTCAACTACCCCCATTTTCCTCTGTGGTCTCACATCTCATATTCTTCTTTCCAAATACCTCACAATTGCTTCATATTTCTTACTCATTTATCCCTTCCACCCTAATTTTTCTTCCTCTGTTTCTTCCTCACATAATCAATTCTGATTCTGATTCATGTCTTATACAGGATGTATCCTTCCTGAAACCAGACGCTCTAATCATGTCTTATACAGGATGAATCCTTCCTGAAACCAGATGTTGTGATCGATCATGTCTTATACAGGATGAATCCTTCCTGAAACCAGACGTTGTGATCGATCATGTCTTATATAGGATGTATCCTTCCTGAAACCAGACACTCTGATCATGTCTTATACAGGATTAATCCTTCTTGAAACCAGACATTGTGATCTGATCATGTCTTATACAGGATGAATCCTTCTTGAAACCAGATGCTCTGATCATATCTTATACAGGATGAATCCTTCCTAAAACCAGACATTCATTGTGATCGATCATGTCTTATACAGGATGAATCCTTCCTGAAACTAGACATTGTGATCAATCATGTCTTATATAGGATGAATCCTTCCTGAAACCAGACGTTGTGATCAATCATGTCTTATATAGGATGAATCCTTCCTGAAACCAGACACTTTGATCATCTTTGTCTTATATAGGATGAATTCTTCTTGAAACTAGACTAAATCTAGATCTTATCAATCAAATCGATCAAAATTTTTCAATCTTACCAACCTAAGAAATCAAGCTAATCAAAGAACTTTCTTTTTCATCACATCAAACCTATCGGGACATCAATTTTGCAAAACTCTAAAGATCAAATACCTCAATTGATCTCCTAAGGGGGCATCACCATACAATAATCTATCAATCAAGAGTCGGGGCATCCTATCAAACCAATATCAACATCAAAACAAGATTATTCTTTGAATCAATGCGTCATCACACCTCACTTCAAAGAGGGGCAAAATGTAGACACTTAAAAATAATTATTTTAATTATTTTTAACTCCTCACATAATTAATTAATTAATTATGCTAATTAAAATTATTCTCAATATTAATTAAATATAATTAATATTGTCACTATAGCATATGATTGATTTATTTAATAAATCAATCCCTTTCTTTATTCTTCTAAAAAATCAAATCCTCACAAATATTCCTCTTACCTAATTAATTTCAATTAATTAGTTAACCTACATGTTTCCTACAAATCATCTTCTTAATTCATCATTAACCTAATAAATTCTTCTAGAAACTCCCTAAACTCACTTAACATTATTCTTCTAATTTTTTATTCCCTCCACTCATTCTCTCTCCTAGTTAAATTCTCCTACAAATATAAATCCCACCTAACATTTCCTCTAATTCCCCTCCTAATGAGTTTTTAATGGCTAATCATCATGATTAGCCACAAAGTCAACTCTTTGTCCTTTCATCCAGCCACTAGCTTTAAATGCTCTTTTTCTAGATGAATGTAAGATTTTTGAAATCTCACATTCCTCTAGACATTTCCCTCTCCCAAGGAATTTTTAATTCCTTTTTATTCTTGTAATCCCCATAATATCCATTTTTGGAGAATTTTTAATTCCTCCAATGCACCTTGTAGAGTGTGGAGATACGAAATGCCTTTAAGGCATATTTCTTGGTCTCCACACCCTCTCTTGGACCTTGTGTGACCTCACAAGTAAATGTTAGCCCTTCATCTCGAATTCATCCTAGCCATCTGTTTTCCTCTCCTCTTCCTACAAAATAGGGTTCCATCCCTTCATTCAAAACATCTTGAAATCCAGTAAGCTTATGCTACCCTTTTGAGCCCAGGAAATCATCTTGGCAACTTGATCATCTCATCCTTATCATTCATCTTTATCATTTGTGCACAATATTAGAGAGCCATCCACATCTAGCAATCAAAGGAGCACATCAAGTGGAGCATTATTAAGGGGCACCTTCACTTCATCAAGCTCAATCCGAAGGAGAAGGTAAAATAGCAAGGTGAAATGGTCTTTTAATGATATTTTAGCATTCTGCATGTTTATTTCGTTATGTTTTGATCAGTTTACCTTTCAAATCTGTTTTCCCCTCTTCAGTTATATTTAAGAAGGAGAGTTTAAGACTTGATGGAACTAACTATTCTATATGGAAGAGTTGGATGGAGGTATACTTGAGATGTCTAGGAGAAGATTAGTGGAAGATTACAAAGAATGCCTATTATGTTCCTCTGAATGGACTGGTTACTACAGTTGAGATTAAGGACGATGAAAATAACATTGGAGCAAAGGAAGCATTATTGAGTGCCCTAAATGATTCATAGATGACCAATATAATGGTACTTTAGACTCCACATGAGATCTGGGAGAAGATTGAAACCTTGTATGAAGGAGATAAACAAGTCAAAGTTTCTAAGTTGCAGAGTTTGAAATGAAATTATGAGATGTTGAAGATGGGAGATGATCACAACATAAATTTGTTTATGGCTAAAGTGAATGAACTTTTCCTAGGTATCAACTATGCTAAGGTGCTGATATCATTGCCTCTTACTTACAAACGTAAGGTAGCTACTATTGATGAAATCCAAAGTTACTACTGTGACAAGAGACATGCTGGCTGGAAAGATTGCTGCATTTGAACTGAGTGAGTTTTGAATCACATGGAAAGTTTGAGACAACATTTAGAGAATTTGTATCTAGAATGTAGAAGTATGAGCCCAATGAATGTAGAATATATCTAGATATGAAAGAGAGAGAAGAGAGATGGAAGATAAAGAAAGAGAAGTATATGAGCTTGAAGTATTGATAGCTCAGAGATTGCCTAAAGGAGCTGGTAAGTATGCTGGAAAATTGTCCTTGAAATGTTTCTCTTGCAATAAGGTAGGACATTTTTCTTCTAGATTCCTAGAGAAAATGTCTAAATATGATAGGAATGACAAATTTGATAAGAATGATAGGAATGATAGATATGAGAAACATGAGAAGTATGATAAGCCTTATAAGCCTAATTGAAAGTATAAGCATCAGATGAATTGTTATTATGTTGTTGATGAAGGTGTTACAGATGAAGAATCAAAAGGAGATGAAGTTGTGTTTATTGCTATCAAAGAATATGGACCGATGCTTGTTGATTCCACAAGCTGCACTATTGAGGAGAAAGCTTTAGCTGCTAAAGTTCAAGAGAAAGATGAATGGGTGATTGAAAGTAGTTGTTCACATCATATGACTGGTGATAAAAGAAAATTTGTGAATATGGAAATGTATGATGGTAGAATAGTAAGATTTGGAAATGACAAATTCTGTGTGATCCATGGTAGAGGTTCTAATTCTTTTGATGGTAAGCATAACACTGATGATGTCTTATATGTTGAAGGTTTGAAGCATAATATTTTAAGTGTTGGACATATGGTTGACAAAGGCTATAATTTACAATTCAAGAATGGAAAATTCAAGATCCTAAATGCCTTTGGTATAGAGATTGCATTTGAAAAACTAAGACTAAAGGTAATATCTTTCATTTGAATGCTAGTGAGAAATGTTGTTTGATTTCTCATATTGATGAAAGTTGGTTGTGGCATAGGAGAATGTGTCATTTTAATTTTGATTCAATTATTAAGCTTATTTATACACAACCTATTAGAGATTTACCTAAAATTGTTAAGCTTGCTAATCCAGTATGTAAGGAATGTCAAATGGGTAAGTAAATAGGAATTTATTTCAAGAGAAAGTAGTATACATCTAATGGATTTCTAGATCTTGTGCATACTAACCTATGTGGACCTACAAATGTTAGAAGTGTGCAGGGTGACAAATATTTTATGTCGCTAATTGATTATTACTCTAGGATGATGTGGGTTGTCTTTTTTAAGGAGAAATCAGAATCGTTGGACAAATTCAAGATATTAAAAGAAAAGGTTGAGATTTAGACATGATTGGAGGTGAAATGTCTGAGATCTAATAGAGGAGGAGAATTTGGTTCTAGTGAGTTTGATTCACTATGTGAGAAGCATGGGATTAGAAGACAATTATCTACTCCTAGAACCCCACAATAGAATGGATCTATTGAAACAAAGAACAAAACTATCTTGGATGTTGCAAGGACTATGTTGATTGTAGGGAATTTTCCAAAGATCTATTGGAGAGAAGTTGTTAGACCTGCTATTTACACATTCAATTGAGTTCATATAAAAGGTGATACTAGTAAGACTCCTTATGAGCTATGATTTGGTCATGTTCCTACTATGAGATATTTTAGAATTTATTGTAAGGAGTGTTATATCAAGAGAGATGAGGATAAAGGAAATTTTGATGCAATAAATGATGAAGGAATTTTCTTGGGATATTCAACAAAGAGAAAAGCCTACTGGTGCTACAATAATAGACTAAGAAAGATAGTGGAAAGTGCAAATGTGAAGGTTGATGAGAACTACAAAAAAGAAATCAAAATATGTGGATATGACAATGGTCAACATATTGTTCTAACACATATTTAGAATGAAGAATTGAAGAAAAATAATCCAATAGAGATATTTAACCTAGATATTGCTACTACTAATGGAGAGGTGGAGGAACTTGAAAATCAGAATAATTAGAACACTTCAAGGTATGTAAGATTGAACCACTCCAAAAATTAGATTATTGGTGATAAAAAAAAAGGTGTGATGACTAGAAGAAGGATAGTTGTTGAAGAGGTATTTTGATTTCCAAAATTGAGCCTAAAGATTTTGTTGAGGCTTGCAAAGATGACAATTGGATAAGGGCTATGTAAGAAGGATTGAATCAGATTGAAAAGAATAACACATGAGAACCTGTGCCTAGACCTAAAGATAAGAATGTGATTGGTACTAAAAGCATATTTAGGAATGAATTGAATGAAATTGGTGAAGTCATTAGAAATAAAGCAAGATTGGTATGCAAAGGATATTCACATAAAGAAGGCATTGATTATGAGGAGACTTGTTTTCTAGTAGCTAGACTTGAATCTTTTAGACTATTGCTTGCATATGCTACCTATAAGGATTTCAAGGTATATAAGATGGATGTCAAGTCAACTTTTATAAATGGTGATCTTGAGGAAGAAGTCTACATTTAGCAACCTAATGGATTTTTATTATCAGATGATGGAGATATGGTACACAAACTAAAGAAAGCTCTTTATGGATTGAAACAAGCCCCTAGAGCCTGGTGTGCTAGATTGGATAAGTATTTGCTAAAATTAAGATTTAACAAAGGGACTACTAATAGTAATTTGTATTTTAAGATTGAGAATGATAACATCTTGATTGTAGAAGTCTTTGTTGATAATATTATCTTTGGAGGAGATAACAACTTGAACATGAAGTTCGCCATTGATATTCAAAAAGAATCTGAGATGTCTATGATAGGAGAGATAAAAAAATTCTTAGGAGTGCAGATTTCACAATCTGGAAAAGGTATTTTTATACCTCAAACTAAATATGTGAAGGAATTGCTGAAGAAATTTGGTTTAGACGACTCCAAACTGGTTGGAAATCCTATGGTGAGTGGATGCAAATTATCTAAAAGTGATAAATCTTTGAAAGCTAATTAGTCTTTGTACATATCTATGGTTGGTGGACTAGTATATTTGACTTATACTAGACTAGACATTATGCATGATGTGTGCATGGTTGCTAGATATCAAGTTGATCCAAAAGAGAGTCATGTCATTGTTGTAAAGAGGATATTATGATACTTGAAAGGAACTATGGATTATGGTTTGTGGTATCCAAGGAATGATGATTTCATGTTATGTGCTTACACTAATGTTGATTGTGTTGGCATTATAATAGACAAAGAGAGATTGTTGGAATTTCAGTAAGGATATTGAGAAGGTTGTTGATGATTATGGACATAACTGATTAAGGACGTTTACCATCTTAATATTATTATTTTGTCATTGATGTCAAGAAATTGATTTTCTAATTCAGTATGATGCTGCCATATCTTAAGAAGTAATTTGATGAGCATAAAGATGTCGGTAAAAGACACCAACAAAATGTGATGAATAAGGGGAGAAATAAGTTATTCAATGGGCAACTATTACCAAGTTAGACAATGATGAGATCATGATGTTTAGATTGTTTTGATATCCTACATATGTTGTTGATTGTCAGGTTAATACTATGCGATGTTACCGAGCAAAGTATCTAGTCGGTAAACCCTAAGGTTATCGCTATAGGTTAATGAAGGCGAAATTTCTACCGAGTGATGTTTATATGCTTTTGAGTTTGCATGTTTAGCAGTTTTGGTTATATTACTAAATTATATGTTACTGAAGTTGAATCTGATGTTTTTATGGAAGATTAAGTTTGTATGATTCCCCCCCCCCCCCTCTCATCTTATTAGCTTGGCATCTATACTTAACATTAAGTATCAGAACTATCAATTGGTATCAGAGCTTTGGACTCTGAAGAAAAAAAGGTTTGAAGGTACTTGAGTAAAAGATCCAAAGATGTATAAGAGGGATGCACCGAAGCTGAACAAGTCAAGTTTCTCTACATGGTAGAAAAGGATGAAGCTACACCTATCAGGAGTTGGAGAATATGCTGTATATTATCTAGAGAATGATTTCATCACACCGAGCACCTATCCATTGACAATGGAAGAGATAAAAGCAAAGCAAGAACATATTCAAGCAATGATTGAAATAACATTTGCATTGACCAATTCAAAGTTTAATGATCTATAAGGCTGCAATGATGCAAAGGCAATGTTGGACAAGCTCATATTTGTGTATGGTGGTGATGAACATGTTCAAAGAGAAAAAGTGGATAGTCTAAGAGGGCAACTTGAATCTACAAGGATGAATTAAGGTGATAACATAACCTAGTACAGTACAAGACTAAAGGAGATTGTCAATCAAATCAAAGGAGCAGGTGGAACCATTGAAGAAAAGGATGTCACAAGTAAGTTGTTAAGAACCCTTCTACCAGCTTATGCAATCTAAGTCTTTGAAATCAATGAATTGAGGTCTATACCCAATATGACAATTTATTTAGATGCTACTATTGGTAAGCTACATGCATTTGAGTTAAGTAATTTTGATAACAGTGGGTCTTTGGTAAATAAAGTTGAATCTGCATTTAGTTCTTTTCATCTTGATGAATCTAATGATTACAATGAAAGAAAGCATAAGTACTCTAAAGGAGATCATAGTGGAGCAAGTGAAATATTTTGTAAGAACATGGAGGAAGTATACAAACTATATGAGGAAATCAGAAAGCAAGAAGAGTTTGAAGCACTATTAGCTAGAAGGTTATCGAGAGGCAAAGGTAAGTATAAAGGAAAACTACCGTTGAAATGTTTCAATTGTGATAAGATAAGACATATGGCTTCTAACTATTCTGACAAAGATTCTACTAAAAAGAGAGATTACCGAGATGATAGACATAAAGATAATCATTACAGAGGACACCAAGACTTCAGAAGAAGAGATAGAAAGACATGCTTAATAGCTGATAAGGAATCCAATGATGATAAATCAGATGAAACTGATACAGAGGAAGTAGTTTATGTGGCTATCAAAGATGGATCAGATGAAGAAAGGTATGAAGAAAAAGCCTTAATATCTCACATAAATACTAATGATTCTTGGATCATAGATAGTGGATGCTCACATCACATGACAGGTGATAAACACAAGTTTGTTATGTTAGAAGATTATGATGGAGGTTATGTAAGATTTGGTAATGATGGACAATGTCCGGTAAAAGGTAAAGGATCCATAACACTTCTTGACAATGCAAAATGCAATGATGTTTATTGGGTTGAAGGTTTGAAATATAATTTGTTGAGTGTAGCACAGCTAAATAACATAGGTTACCGAATAGAATTTCAGAAAGGAATTGTCAAAGTTCATGACAAGAATTGAAATTTAGCTGCTACTAGGACACAAACAAAAGGTAACACATTTCACCTTGACTCAACTCGGAATAAGTGTCTGTATGCAAAGATAAATGATACCTAGCTATGGCATAGAAAGGTTTTATCATGTAAATTTTGATCATCTGATCAAAATAAGTAAGAAGCACCGAGTAAGAGGACTACCGAGTTTGGAAAAGCCTGAGAATGCTATGTGCCAAGGATATCAGATGGGTAAGATGACAAGATCAATCTTTACAAGTAAGTCCTACACTTCTAAGGGAATTTTAGATCTTGTGCACATTGATCTTTGTGGTCCTATGAAAGTTCAAAGTTATTATGGTGATAAATATTTCATATTATTTGTGGATGATTATTCAAGGATGATGTCAGGAATGTTTTTAAAAGAAAAATTAGAAGCTTTTCAAATGTTTAAATGGTACACGGAAAGAGTTGAAAATGAAACAGGAGGACAACTAAAATGTCTTAGATCAGATAGAGGAGGAGAGTTCACATCTGATGAGTTCAACTTATTCTGCAATGATCATGGTATTAAAAGACAAGTCTCTGCACTGAGAACTTCACAACAAAATGGAATAGCTGAAAGAAGAAACAGATCTATTGTGGATTGTGCTAGAACCTTGATGATTGAAAAGAAAGTGCCACAAACATTTTGGAGAGAAGCAATAAGCACAACAGTTTACACCCTGAACCGAGTACAACTGAAGAAAAGAAATTTGAAAACACCATATGAAATCTGGTATGACAAGAAACCTAATGTAAGTTATTTCAAAATCTTTGGAAGTAGATGCTATATACACAAAGATGGTAGAAATGGAAAGTTTGATCAGAAAAGTGAAGAAGGAACATTTCTAGGTTATTCTTCTAGAAGAAAAGCATTTAAATGTCTGATCAAATCATCTAACAAAATAGTAGAAAGTGCAAATGTGAAAATTGATGAATTTGTAGAAAGAAATGATGAAGGAAATTCCAAAGAATGAGAAGATTATGATGAATTTGTCTATGTTCAACTGACAAGTCCTACCGAGAAAACTGCAGAAGGAAATATCCAGTTACCGAGTGATGAAGAAGATCATACAGAGCCTACCGAGCCTGTATTAGCCAAGTATGTCAGAAGACATCATACATAAAGTCAGATTATAGGAGATAAGGATGATCCAGTGATGACAAGGAACAAACTAAGATAGAACACATGTCTGATATATGAATTTGAACCAAGGATAGTGAAAGAGGCATTTAACCATGAAGATTGGATAAATGCTATGACAGAAGAGATTGATCAAATCGAGAAGAATGACACATAGACACTGGTCTCGAGACCGAAGGAAAAAAATGTAATCGGTACAAAGTGCATTTTTAGAAACAAGCTGAATGAAAAAGGTGAGGTCATTCGAAATAAAGCAAGATTAGTTTGCAAAGGTTATGCCCAAGAAGAAGGAATTGATTATGGTGAGACTTTTGCACCTGTGGCAAGACTTGAAGGAGTAAGAATTGTTGGCATATGCACACTCCAATGAGACATTGTATGTGAATGAAGGTTTTGTCATTGATGGCAACCTTGCACTCCTATAGCACTGACAAAGACATTATATTGGCATCAGCAGATCACACTCAACACCAGCACTCAGGATACCTACACCGGCACCAACACAAAAGAAAAGAAGTATACTGGCACAAAGGCCGACAGGATTTTTGTTATATAATATTTTGTTTATTATTGTAAGCTGACTTGGAAAATTGTAAAATGACTCTTATATATAAAGGAGATCATTGTAGACATTTGTAGGAGTGATGTAGAAGTATTAAGGAAAATATTAGGTAGACCTAATGTGTGAAATATAGGTCAAATGGTAGATGTAAAGAATAGAGCAGGAACCGGTACTGAATCTGGCATTGAAGATGTTATTGTAAAGTAGTACAAGTTATTGGATTAGTATAATCCTTATTTGTAAGTCAGTGTGACATCCCATTGAGCAGTGAGCTCTAGGTAGTTGGCCTTCCTGCATGTGCAGGCCCCTATTGTAAGTAATATTCTCTTATTAGCCAGTGAATGAATATTGTGGGTCACAAATCCCACTGAGGTTTTTCCCACACCAGGTTTCCTCATTAAAATCCTGTGTTATGGTGTGCCTTTCATGTGGATGTTCTTGATTTTGTTTATTGCATTATTTCTTGCATACCGGTACACTATTATATTATGCTCTACATGTTTTAAGTTAAGAAATTCTAATTACCGGTTAGATACTAATTCAACCCCCCCTCTCAGTATCTATGGGACCCCTAACAAGAACATTGTTGGCATATGCTACTTACAAGAATTTCAAGGTATACCAAATGGATGTCAAATCTGCATTTTTGAATGGTATATTAGAAGAAGAAGTTTTTATTGAACAACCTGAAGGATTTGTTGGAGACAAGAATAAATATTAGGTATGTAAATTGAACAAAGCTTTATATGGTCTGAAACAAGCACCTAGAGCATGGTATGAAAGATTACACTCTTATTTAATCAAGATTGGTTTAATAAGGACAAGTGAAAATAGTAACATGTACATGAAGAATGATGAAAATGGAATACTGATCTCAGCCATATTTGTTGATGATATTATCTTTTGTGGAAATGACTCTCTATGCAAGAACTTTGGAAATGAAATGAGCAAAGAATTTGAGATGTCATTAATCAGTGAGATAAAGTATTTTATAGGTTTACAGATATTGCAAATGAAAGATGAGATTTTCATTACTCAATCCAAGTACATAAAGAAAATCTTGAAGAAATTTGGAATGGAGGATTCAAAACCAGTAAGTACTCCTATGACTACCAACTGTAAACTATCAAAGATTGCTGAATCTGCATCTTTTGATGAGACACTTTACTGATCCATGATTGGAAAGCTACAATATGTTGTTCACAACAGGCCAGATATAACACATGCAGTAGGTATAGTTGCAAGATTCTCTGCAGATCCTAAGGAAACACACATGACAGTAATCAAGAGAATTTTCAGATATTTGAAAGGCACTGAAGATTATGGCTTAGTATATCAAAAAAGAAATAACTTTGATTTAAAGGTTTATATTGATGCTGATTGGGCAAACAACATTGATGATAGAAAAAGCACAAGTGGAGGAGCTTTCTTTTTAGGAGAAAGGCTAGTGAGTTGGCTTAGCAAGAAACAAGGATGTGTTTCACAGTCAACAACAAAAGCTGAATATGTTGTTGTAGCATTGAATTGTACCAACATAGCATGGATCAAACAACTGTTGGAAGGTATAAATGAGAAAGTTACCAAGCTAGTAACTATATTATGTGAAAATACTAGTGCCATTAACATTTCAAAGAATCCTGTTATGCACTCTAAGACAAAGCACATCTCTATCAAATATCATTATCTTAGAGAAGAAGCTCAAGAGAAGAAAGTGGTGTTGGATTATGTTAGTACAAAGGAACAAATCATAGATATCTTCACGAAGCCACTACCAAGGCACACTTTTGGGAATCTCAGAAGTAAGTTAGGGGTCCTACCCCTATCTTCTACTCACTGACTGAGTTCGGTGAAAGCGTCAATTTGATGACTCTACAGATTATCTTTTAGGGATTGATGCTGATTTACACACTTTAGGATGTTTTCTAAAGGTGTGCAGGAAACAAATACAGGAAACATGAATTGAAGACTTAAATGCTCTGACCGAGACTAAGTTGACACATAATAGTAGGAAATCACTTCATACAAGAAGAAATTAAGTTTTAGTTCTTTAATTTTTGGCATTGTTGTCAAAGGGGGAGAAGACTGAAGAAAAGAGGAGAAGACTAAAGTATGGGGGAGAAGACTGATGACAAGGGGAGAGCATTTTAGAATCTCATAGCAATCCGAATCAATTAGGTCAAATCAATTGGTTTTGCCATCAATGCCAAAGGGGGAGATTGTTAGCATTTCAATAAGGATATTGAGAAGGTTGTTGATGATTATGGACATAACTGGTTAAGGATGTTTACTATCTTAATATTATTATTTTGTCATTGATGTGAAGAAATTTATTTTCTAATTCAGTATGATGCGGCCATATCTTAAGAAGTAATTTGATGAGTATAAAGATGTCGGTAAAAGACACAGACAAAATGTGATGAATAAGGGGAGAAATAAGTTATTCAATGGGCAACTATTACCGAGTAAGACAATGATGATATCATGATGTTTAGATTGTTTTGATATCCTACATATGTTGTTGATTGTCAGGTTAATACTATACAATGTTACCGAGAAAAGAATCTAGTCGGTAAACCCTAAGGAACCTAGTCAGTAAACCCTATGGTTATCACTATCAGTTAATGAAGGTGGAATGTCTACCGAGTGAAGTTTAGTATTTACTGAGTTGCAATAGAGTAATAACAAAATGCATTGAATGAACAAAAGAATTATTTAATGAAGGAAGTTGATGAGCTAGCTATGATTAAATGATTGGTATGTCGTGAATGAAGTTTGTTAAAGAGTCTATTGCAAAAGAAAATCGGCAAGAAGATCTACAATGCAGATTGAACCGCAATAGCCTAGCACAAGTTCCAAGAAATGTATGCAAGTTGCAAGGTGGGGTAAAATGTTTTTCAGATTGAAGGATACATTGAACCTAGTCAAAGTTTGAAGATCTGATGGCTATGATTGATCATGGGAAATGTGATCAAGGAGATCAAGTGGTTGGCAAATTGTTTATAAATAAGGAACTGTTGATAAACAATGTATGCTGGCAAGTGTATGCATAGGGATGCTACACAGTGATTACCGAGCATAGAAGCTTGAAGACCTGTTTGAATAATAGAGTATAGAGCCCAACAGATGGACAAGATAAAGTTCTATGTCTAGATTGTATTTAGCAAATAAGAATCTGCTTTAGCATTTTAGATGTGAAGTTGTAGATAGATTTTTATTACTGTTATTTTGTGAAGTGACAAAAAATCTCTTAACCGAGTGGACTTAATAGTCTTATTTGTAAAACCCTCTAACAAGGTGGCATTCTAATTGAGTGTTTGAAATCCTTTAACAAGGTCACTTCTAACAAGGTGAAGATCTAATAGATCTGAGGGAAGTCCCTTAACTGGGTCACATCTAGCAATGTGTTTGTAATCTTTAACATGATTTTCTTTTAACCAAGCATACTCTAGAAGAGTATATTTCTTAGTAGGTCCAAAATCCCATAGTGGTTTTCCCTATTTGGGTTTCCACGTTAAATCTAGTGTTGTGAGTGTTATGATGTTTATATGCTTTTGAGTTTGCATGTTTAGCAGTTTTGATTATATTACTAAAGTATATGTTTTTGATTAAGTAAAAATGGGTTTTAAGGGACCCGAAACCCGATTACATATGAAAGATATTCAAGAAGGAAACAAAACAAGACAACTGCAAAAGACTAGCAAAAAAACCAGCAGAAGAGAAAGGGACAGCAAGAGGGCAACAAGAAATTGGCCCCAAGCCCAACATTACAAGTTAATTAAAAACTCTTCATAGTTTCCTCAGAATTCTATACCAAGAGCATCATCACCTTGGCTACTTCCCTCAGGTTGTTTTCTTGTCCAAGCGGATTCTCTTTCATTTTGGTGTCCTTCCCAATAGTGGTCTGCCTAGTTTTGTGCCTAGGGTTCTGGTGGGTGGGGCTGGAGGTTGGAGCATCTTCTATAATTACCAGGTTCTTATCCTAATTTTTCTTTTCCAAATGATCCACCAACACATTCATATTCTGGGAAGAAAATTTAAGGACCTAGAGGCTGTGGTTCATAAGGCTTTTCAAAGCCTTCTCATTACAGGCGATTTGGGTGTTGACATTGTCTTTGTCCTCCTCCACCTACTCTTTCAGAGTTCTAATAAAATTCTCCAAATGTTTCAGGTCCCCTTTAATCAGATCTTTCTCCAACTAGTCCTCCATCTCCATTTCCTCCTCAGCTTCACTATTTTCCGTATCCTCATTCTATTTCCCAGAGTCAAACATCTTAATCAACTTATTAATCTTATCTTCCAGCTCCCTTTACTTACCCTGCATACTGGTGATATTTTTGACAACCCATTTCTTGAAATTGAAGAATTCCATAGTGTAGTTATGGGTGGTGTCTGAGATGGTGTTCGTAGAGTCCTTGCCCTATTCAATCTTCTCAGAGTTAGGGTTGTCATACTCCTTAGGATTCAGAGCAGCATTCTCGCTTTCCGAACCCTTAGGGTTAGAGTGAGGGTTTTCAGAATTACCCCCTTCCTCTCCTTCACCATAGTTCTCATCCTTATTTTTCTCCATTTCAGTATCAGTGTCCTTATCCTTTTCCTCTTCTTCATCACAATGCACCTCCTTTTCCTCATGCTCGGTTTCAACTTTCCTTTTTTTATGGGTAGGGGTGTTGGACTGATCCCCATTTGAGTCACAGTCTTTGTAGCTCTCAGATATATGAGCGTTAATGATCAAAGGATCATCCTTGATTACCCTAGCCTTATCCTTAAGATGTTCATATATTAGTAGAATGAGCCCCTGGTGGGCTAAAGGGTAAGATTTAGGCTTTTTAGCATGGTCTGCAAGGCTCTCGTTTAGAGAGGCCGCTAAATAGAAGGGCAGAGATATTTTAGCCCCATGATGGAAATGGTTCAGAATAGTGAAATGATAGTTATAATTTTTTTAAATATGTCATCCACAGTCAAATACTCCATTAAAGCCCTAAGAACTTTTTGCCAGAAAGGCTTTACCTGCTGGGGTGTGTAGTATGAGATGTTGTCCTTCTTCGGAAGCTTGCCCTTCTCATCTTCTAACTTTGGGAAGTTTTTGAAAGCTTTAGCTACATACTTCTGATCCCTATAGAATTTAGTCCCCTCTGTCTGGAGACCCGTGACCTCTGCAATCATGTTTTCATTGATTTGCCAAATCTCCCCAAATAGGGTGACTCTATTGTTACTCCAACTTTTAGAAAAACCATAAGACATAGAATTTCTGCTTCCGTGAAGCTTTTCCATATAGTCAGTGAAGTCATGTCTATGGAGCCTTCTCCAGACCTTTCATTCACTCTTCCAATTTTCACATCCTGGAGGCTCATTCTTGTTTAGGTTACCACCCATTCTGAGCTCCAAGTAAAGATACCCATTACTGTAGTTCACAATCCGCAGACAAAACTCTGAAAACTTGTTATTTCTGGAATTCTCATGTAAGGGCTCTTTCATAGTTTTGAAATTGCTTCATATGGCCACACAAACCCAACTATTATTACTATAATCTTTCGCACACATATGATCTTGGAAATGATGGCAAAAAACACTCCTAATCTGACAGTTAATCCACCCCCAAAATCTATCTTTGGAAATCATTCCCTAGAAATTAATCATGAGATTAACTTGACCCATTGATGCGATCAAAGTATAATTGCTCGTTAACCTCCCTTTTGATGTGAGTTTCTCCAATGTATTTGACATCCTTCTCCAAATTGACCCCTTCATTAGCTAGGATATCTACAACCTTATTGCCCTCTCTAAAGGTATGAGTTATACTAATGCTAACATAGTTATTTAGAAGATATTTAGCATTTTTAATTAAATTGGTAATATTCTAGGAAATAGAACTTGTACCTTTGAGGGCTTGTATGATGTTTGAAGAGTCTCCTTCGAGCCAAATTTTTTTGAATTTGAATTCTTGAGCAAGTTGGAGGCTCTTTAGCATTGCCAGAGCTTCAGCCACATGGTTATTTTGGACCCCAAAGGGAGAAGCAAAAGTAGCAATGCAAATTCCTTGACCATTTCTAATAACTCCTCCTCCACCAGCCTTTCCAGGGTTCCCTTTAGCAACCCCATTAAAATTAACCTTTATCCAGTCATATTCAGGAAAATGCTAGACAATGTTATCTCTCTTGTTCTTATTTTCCGATCTGTAGACCTTATGCATTAGGTTCCATTCAGTGAGGATGTCTCTTTCCATATCATTCATATCAGTAATAGACCATTGCTGATTATTCTTGTGAGGAATGTTGATGTTCTCCTTTATAGCCTTGCAGATTTTTTCAAAGACAACTTGAGTGTTACACTTAGCTTCCCTAAATATCCTATTATTCCTTTCTTTCCAAATGCCCCAGAAAATCATGGGGAGGGTCAAAGACCAAAGGTTCTTGATGATTTGGCATTTAGTTGGAAAATTCCATTGCCAGATAATATCCTTGATGCTCTTGTTTATAACCCAATTAACTTTCCATTTTTCCCACATTTTGCACCAAATATCCCAAGTAAAGGAGCAGTGAAAAAAGAGATGATCAACTGATTCCCCCTCCTTCTAGCATAGCTCACATCTATTAGGGAATTTGAAACCTCTTCAGATTAAATTGTCAAGAGTAAGGGTACTATTACGAGAAGCAAGGCAAAATAAAATGTTGACTTTAGGGATCAAAATGTTGTTCCAAACTTTACTCCAAATGGGATTACTGGTTTGAGAAAAGGTGTTTTTATAGGCTGAGGCAACCGTAAATTCACCTTTAGGATCACTTTTCCAGAGGAATACATCATCATAGCCTTTGTTAGGGGAAAATGACAACAACTCCTTCTGGAGGGAGGAAAATCCAGAATGAATGTCATCAAGCCTAACCCACTTGTCCTCCTTCCAGTAGTCACACACCAAAAGCCCAAACCTCCTTTTACACTCCTAAATAATTTGACTATTGTTTTGATCATAAAGAGCTTCATTCTTCATCCAGGGGTCTTCCCAAAACCTTATTCTGTCACCTTTTCCAAGGACTCATCCAGCCCTAGCTTTTGCCACTTTTATGGATTTGATAATGCTATTCCAGATGAAGGATCCAATAGAGATATCTTCAGAGTTAAGGACCCCTTGGATAGTCTGATTCTAAATGTATTTGTCAAACCAAATTTGATTCCAATCTTTCTTAGTATCATAGGCTCTCCATAATTATTTAGCAAGAAGAGCTTTGTTAAAGGTTTTTAGAGCTTTAATCCCCAACTCCCCTTTGTTCTTAGGTCTACACACTTTGTCCCAAGCAACCAAGGGTATTCTCTTTTTTTCTTCCACTCCTGACCATAAAAATCTCTTCTGGATTCTTTCCATTGCTTCAACAAATTTAGTGGGGATACCAAACAGGCTGAGGGTATAAACAAGGAGATTTTGAAGAGTAGCTTGAAGGTGCTGCAGTTTCCCAACCTGAGATAACATTGAGCCTTTCCATCCAGCAAGTCTTTTATTAAGTTTATCAATAAGCATATTCCAGAAGGAGTTTGGGGGAGCTAACCCCAAGGGAAGACCCAGATAGGTGGAGGGGAGCATTTCCACTTTGCACCCAATAATTTTAGCAATTTTTTGTTGTCTTATGACTGGAGTATTCAGGAAGTACATAGTTGATTTGTCCCAATTGAATTGCTGACCAGTAGCCAAAGCATAGGAGTTAAGAGTAGTTTTGAAGGCATCAGCCTCCTTGACAAAAGAATACCCCATGAGGATAGTGTCATCAACAAACTATTGATGAGTGGAAAAAACATTGGCAGAGGAAGGTTGAAGACCTTTGATAGTTTTGCTTTGTTTCAAATTGTGAATCAATCTGCTCATACTTTCAGCCAATATGGTAAAAAGGATAGAAGATATGGGATCTCCTTGTCTGAGCCCTCTTGAAGTTTTAAAAAAATTGGTAGGAGATCCATTAATTAGAATAGAGAACAAAGGAGTGGTGATCAACTCTCTGATTATTTTGGTTACCTTTTCACCAAAACCAAAAGCCCCCATGATTTTGAAGAGAACATCCCACTCCACTCTATCATAAGCCTTTGCCAAATCCAACTTTATCAAGAAACCTTCTTTTTTAGCAGCACTGAGGGAATGAATGTTCTCATGAACAAGAATAATTGATTCTAGAATCTTCCTACTAGGAACAAAACCTTTCTGCTCCTCAGAGATGATGAAGGGAAGCACCGCCAAAATTCTAGTGGTCATAACTTTGCATATGATTTTGTAGAAAGAGTTGCATAAGCTAATTGGCCTAAAATTTCCCTTAAAATCTGCCCCAACAACTTTGGGGATTAGGGCTATAAAAGTGGAGTTGAGTTCCTTAAGGATTCTTCTAGATCCAAATAATTCTTTGACTGCATTAATTATGTCTTCCCCCACAATATGCCAGAATTCTTGGAAGAAAAACATAGGGAAACCATCAGGACCCAGAGCTTTATCCCCTTGAAATGAAAAGATAGCTTTTTTGATTTCTCCAGTAGATGAGATAGTAGCAAGGGCCTTATTCTGACTAGGGTTAATGACCTTAGGAATAATATTGACCAAATTGAGTTGGTGGGTCTGATCAATATCCTTGTTACTAGTAAGGAGTTGATTGAAGAATCTGATAGCTTCATCCCTGATTTCATCCTTATTAAGTAGAGTGTTGTTTTCAACAATTAGTCTTGTGATTCTATTCGCTGCCTTGTGTTTTAGAGAAGTCATATGGAAAAATTTAGTGTTTCTCTCCCCTGCCTTCAACCATATAGCCCTAGATCTCTGCCTCCAATAGATTTCTTCCCTAGAAATAATGTTGTGGATTTTGACTAGAACATCATCTTCCATGACTTTGGAAAACTTTTTGTAGCCTTCTTTCTGTATTGAATTTTGAATCTAGTCCAGTTCCTCCTTTAGTTTTTTCTTTGAATCAAAGATATCACCAAACACCTTCTTGTTCCAAGTCTTAATGTTGGTTTTGATGTTTTTAAGTTTTTTGGCAACTTTATACATGGCAGTTCCATTAATATCAAGATTCCACCAGTTAGCAATAGATTTTTCAAGATTAGGGTGGGAGGTCCACATCTTTTCGAACTGAAAAGGGAATCTCTGATTATTCTTAAAATTCTCAGCAACAAAAGAGATGGGGTAATGGTCTAACCCAATTCTATTAATAACAGAAAGGGAGCATCTATGAGAAAGAATCCAATCATTAGTAAGAAGGGATCTATTAAGTCTTACCTGGATGAGATCTTCACCATCCCTTTGATTAGACCAAGTGTAGGAAGCCCCATTGAGATCCATATCAATGAGAGCATTGTCATTAATAAAGTCCATTAGGTTAGATCTGTTGTCTGGTTGAGCTTGACTACCTCCAAATTTTTCAATGTCTTGTAGAGGAGTATTGAAATCTCCCATCACAACCCAGTTGTTCAAAGGGAAGGAATTTCTTTTATGCTGAATTTTATTCCAGAATTTACTTCTAGCGGATTTGGAGTTAGGGGCATAGATATTAGTGATAACAAATTCCTTACCATCAATGATGCTTTTAGCTTTTAGGGATAAAATATTGCCATCAAAATCATACATATCTCCAGAGGTTGTGCTTTTATTCCAAAATATAGAAACCCCTCCAGAGGCTCCTTTCGAGCTACTGCCACAAGCCCTCCATTTTTGATAAACTTTAATTTCTCCACTTTCTCTTTACTCATTTTGGTTTCCTGAACCAGGATAATATCTAGATTTTGATCTTGAATGAGGTTCCTTAATATATCTTCTTTATTGAGACCATTAAGGCCTCTGATGTTCCAAGATATTACCTTCATTTGGAAGCCTAAGGGCAGGATTCCTTGAAAGTTCACTGCCTTCCATCAGCTATGTTTTGCTTACTCTCCTAGTCCCTATGTCATTTCATAGATTTGCGTCCTGGTGGGGATCTTGAAGCCCCAAAATCAGCATTGGATTAGGTTCTGGTTTTTACTCCATTAAGGCCTCCTACCTTCTTGGTTTTAATTTTCTTTCCATTTTCTGTTGTGTTTTCTTTTTGTTCTGCTATAGACTCATCTTGCATATTGCTCCATAGGTCTTCTCTTTTCTAGGATGAGGTAGTCATATCGACTCTTATGTTTTGGAATAAGGCATTTAAGTTTTCCTGTGGCAACCCAAACTTGTTACTCCTTCCCAGTTTTATTTCATGTTCTTGAAACTCCTCCTCTAAATAGTGTTCAACTTTTTTTGATATAAGTTCCTGAAAAGCCTCAGGATGAGAATCAGTGATATTCTCAATCTCACCATCTTCAAGTGTCTCTTCACTGATTTCATTCTCCTTCACCTGTGTCTACAGAGCCTTAAAGGTGTTGCCTATTTTAATCTCAAACTCCCTAGTTTCATTCTTTTTATTCCCCTTCAAAGGGGGGTTCTTAGGAGGTTTAGTGCTATCTACTTCCAGGTGTTCAGATATATTAACCGAGTTTCCACTTTTTTCTTCTAACTTGTTACAGTCTTTGTTATTATTTTTTTCTTTCCAAACCTATTTATGATTATTTGTGATCATAGGTTTTTTAGGGTTGCTGGGGCAAGCCTTAGCCCAGTGACCTGCTTTTTTGCAAGAGAAGCAAACAAAGGGGAGAGATTCAAATTCTATGGATTGTTCCCATAACCCAAGTTTGGAATTTATGTCAATAGAGCTTGGGAGGTCCATATTTTGTGATATGTTGATGCAAATGCACGCATACACCAATCTCTTGTGAGCTGTTGTCATTGGGTCTATCGCAACAAGCTCCCCAAAGGAGTTAGAGATTCCTAAGAAAACATCCTCCACCCAGTATTCCAATGGCAGCCTAGGCAACCTAACCCACACTAGAGCAAATTCAAAGAAAGAACCATTAAGTTCCATGTTAGGAGACCATTTTCTAACAAAAAGAGAGGATATGTTACTGAGGTTGAATCTGTTGTTTTTATGGAAGATTAAGTTTGTATGATTTACCCCTCCCTCTCATCTTATTAGCTTGGCATCTGTACTTGACATTAAGTATCAGAACTATCAGATTGGGTTGGTGATGTTCATGACCAGAAGAGTACCTCCGATGGTGCTTTCTTTTTGGGTAAGAAATTGGTGTCATGGGCAAGTAAGAAATATGATTCAATATCCCTATCTACTACTGAAGGGTACATTGTTGCTACTAGTAACTGCACTAAGGTAGTTTGGATGAGGCAAATATTGTTTAGCATATTAAAGTTATCTATGATGAGCCTATTGGTATTTTGGTATGGTTTTGTCATTGATGTCAACACCTACTAAAACTCTAGCACTTTGGAGATCCAACAACGTTCACCGGCAAGCAAGTGACTTCTGTACAGTCACCAGTATATGGTACACTGACAAGAAATAATGATCACCGACACTTGGTATAGCATGGAAGACATCTAGTAATATTGAAGACATCGTGTGGACATCTTGTCTTGAAGAATTGGTTATTGACATATTCATATTTACATATTTTCTCTCACTAGCAAGTAGGTCCAGGGTTATCCAGGGTTACACCGGCAGGTTTATCTTTACTAGATCAGCATGGAATGCTATGGAGATGATTAATTATTGTTGTAAATGCATTAAGCTGACATGTTCAATTGATTATTACATCGGATATTGTATTGTTTGTAAAATGATTTTATTGTAATATCTTGTAGAGCCGACCTACTAAAATTGGTCCTAGGTTATGATATAAATGTAAGATCTTATTTGTAAGATCAAGTGTGGAATGCGAAAAAGGATAAGTGTGAAGGTATATGCGAGATTAAGCAGAGCTATACATGAAGACATCATTTGAAGATGAAGCAAGGTTTTTATGAAAGCATATTAGAACTACACTGGTACTGAATCTAGCATATGAAGATGCTATTTTGAGCAGTACATTCTTATTGGATTTAACCATCCAATTGTAGTTAGTGTGACTCCCATTTGTGTTTGAGAAGTGAGCTCTAGGCGCTTGGCCTTTCTACATGTGCAGACCCCATTTATGTACACTTATTATCTGTAGTAGTATCATCTAATTGTGGGTAAGGTTTCCCACCGTGGTTTTTCCCCTTATAGGGTTTCCACATACAAATATTGGTGTAATGTGTTGTGGATGACTTTATCCTTTTGTTTCATGCTTTAATCTTTGTCGGTATTGCATTTATCTGTTAAATCTATCCACTTGTATAACAAACTGGTTCTCTAGTATTAAGTGATAATTTGGTTAAGTTGTTTTGGTTTAATTAATATTGGTCAACTGATTCACCCCCCCCCCCTCTTAGTTGCGTTTGGGACCTAACAATTGGTATCAGAGCCTAGTCCTCTTTTTGCAGAAGTTAAACAGCTTGAGGAGATCCAATGTCTACTAACTATTTCAAGAAGGACAGTCCTAAACTTGATGGAACCAACTATGGAATATGGAAGATCAGAATGGCGACACATCTGAATTGCATTGGAAAGGACATTTGGGATGTTACAAAGAATGGTTATATTGCCCCTACTCAAAGTTAGCCTAATCCACCTAACTTGACTAAAGATGAGGAAAATGATTGCAAAGCAAGGGAAGCACTCTTGAGTGCATTAACCGATCAATAAATCATGGGATTATCAGACAGATCAACTGCTAAAGCTATTTGGGATCATTTGGAAACACTGAATGAAGGAAATTCCATAGCCAAAATTGCAAAACTTGAAAGCTTCCGGGTTAGGTATGAAAATCTAAAAATGGAAGAAGATGAAAGGATTTCTGCTTTTATGGAAAGAGTAAATGAAATTGTTTTGGGTATTAAATATTGTGGAGGAACCTTAAGTGAAGATGAAATTATTTCAAAATTTTTAAGAGGATTGCCACCGGCATATAAAATGAAGGTTACTACAATAAATGAGCTAAGAACAATGCCTAATACATCAGTAACTAGGGATACATTGATTGGAAAACATTCAACCTTTGAAATTGAGGAATTTGGTCCTATTGCTACTATAAAGACAGATTTAGCCTTTAAAGCATCAACTTCATCTACATCATCATTTGACAAATCTGATTGGAAAGCTTTTTATGCAAGAGAACTTGAGGAAACTAGAAAAGAAAATGAAGAACTTGAAGAGCTTGAAGCACTATTTGCAAGAAAAATGCCTAAAGGTCCAGTTGGAAGTAAGTATGAAGGTGAAGCACCCTTTAAATGTTTTAACTGTAATAAGATTGGTCATATGGCTTCAAGATGCCCTGATAGACATGCAAGACTAAGAGAAGAAGCTAGAAGGACATACAAGCCTAACCCTGAATATCAGAGATACAGATTTAAGAAGAATAAAGACAAATCTTGTTATGTTGTTGATGAAGAAGTGAATGATGATTCTGATGAAGATCCGACAGACAATGGATGGGTTTTTGTTGCTATAACATAAGATTAATCGGCACCTACAGTGCAACCTATAGAAGAAGCCCTAGCAACTAAACTTGAAGCAAAGGATGAATGGATCATTGATTTTGGATGCTCACATCATATGACTGGAGACAAAGGTAAATTCTTGAACTTTCAAGAATATAATGGCGGCTTAGTAATATTTAGAGATGACAAAGCTTGTCAAATCAGAGGTAAGGGTTCAATATCTCTTGATGGTAAACATAACACTGACAATGTCTACTATGTTGAAGGTTTAAAGCATAATCTTTTGAGTGTTGGTCAATTAGTTGAGAAAGGATTTCAATTACAATTCAAAAATGGGAAATGCAAAATCATGAATAGAACTGGTTTAGAAATTGCAACTGGTAATTAGACCAAAGGTAATATCTTTCATTTGAATAACAGTGAAAAGACATGCTTGATTGCACACATTGATGAAAGTTGGCTATGGCATAAGATACTCTGTCATGTAAACTTTGATTATATGGCAAAAATCTGTACTACTAAGGTAGTTAGAGATTTACCTAAAATTGTCAAACCTCACAATATAGTATGTAGGGAATGTCAATTTGGAAAATAAGCTAGAGCTAGTTTCAAAAGTATTCCAGAAAAATATAATAATGCTCTTGATTTAATTCATACTGATTTATGTGGTCCAGCTAGAACTAAAAGCTTACAAGGTGATAGATATTTCATGCTAATCATTGATGATTATTCTAGAAAGTGTTGGGTTACTTTTCTCAAAGAGAAATCAGAAGCACTTGGAAAGTTTAAATTGTTCAAAGCAATGGTTGAAAATGAAACCGGTAAGAAAATCAAATATTTAAGATCAGATCAAGGAGGAGAATTTACATCTAAGGAGTTTAATGCATTCTGTGAAGTGAATGGAATCAAAAGACAACTATCAGCACCTCAGACACCACAGCAAAATGGAGTTGTTGAGAGGAAAAATAGAACCATCTTGGATGTAGCTAGAAGTATGTTATCAGAAGCAAATCTACCACATGTATATTGGAGAGAAGCAGTAAGCACAACGATCTATACATTCAACAAAGTTTACAACAAAGGTGAAATTGGTAAGACCCCTCATGAACTATGGTTTGGTATTACTCCTACTCTTAAATATTTCAGAATATTTGGAAGTAAATGTTACATTAGAAGAGATGAGTACATTGGAAAATTTGATCCTAGAAGTGATGAAGGAATATTTCTTGGTTATTCATCTAAGAGAAAAGCATATAGATGTGTTAACAAGAGATTGCAGAAAATTGTTGAGAGTACAAATGTAAAGATTGATGAACAATTCAGAGGAACTTCAAGATACATATATTTTGAACCGGCAACAGAAATTTTAAATGAACCTACACTGAATTCACCAGTACAGAGTGAAGATCCAGTTACACTGGTATCATTTAAAAAGTCCACTGTGACTGAGGAACAACAACAAACAAAGACACCCCGATATGTAAGACTGAATCATTTTGAAGATCAGATAATTGGAAACAGGCATAAAGGAGTTATGACTAGAGGAAGATTGGAAAATGAAGAGGTATGTCTTATTTCTAAAATTGAACCATCATCAGTTAATGAGGCATGTGAAGATAAATATTGGACTAAAGCTATGGAAGAAGAATTAGAACAAATTGAGAAAAACAATACTTGGACATTAGTTCCCTGGCCTAAAGATAAAAATGTAATTGGAACCAAATGGGTATTCAGAAACAAACTTAATGAAGATGGTAAGGTTATCAGAAATAAAGCTAGACTAGTGTGTAAGGGATATTCTCAAAAAGAAGGAATTGACTATAATGAAACCTTTGCACCGATAGCTAGAATTGAGGTAGTTAGACTATTTTTGGCTTTTGCAACACATAAGAACTACAAAGTATATCAGATGGATATTAAATGTGCATTTATGAATGAAGATCTTGAAGAGGAAGTTTATATTGAACAACCTGGTGGATTTTCTTTGATAGATGACAAAGATATGGTTTGCAGGTTAAGGAAAGCTTTGTATGGATTGAAGCAAGCTCCAATAGCTTGGTATGCAAGATTGGATAAGTATCTTCTGAAGATTGGTTTTTCTAAAGGTAATGCTAATAGTAATTTATACTATAAAGTGACGAATGATGACATCTTGGCTAGTGAAGTTTTTGTTGATGATATAGTTTTTGGAGGAGAAGATGGATTGTGTAAAGACTTTTCTATTAAAATGCAGCAAGAATTTGAAATTTCTATAATTGGTGAAATAAGATTCTTTTTAGGATTGCAGATATCACAGACTGATAAAGGTATATTCTTAAGTTAATCAAAATACTTAAAGGAGTTACTCAAGAAATTTGGGATGGAAAACTCTCAACCGGTAAGCACACCTATGACTACAAATGACAAACTATCCTTAAGAGATGAATCTACACCTGTGAATCCCACTAGGTACAAATCTATGATAGGAGGTTTACTGTATTGACACAAACCAGACCTGATATCATTAATGCAGTATGTATTGTTTCAAGATTTCAGAGTAATCCTAGAGAAAATCATGAATTAACAGTAAAAAGGATTTTCCAACACTTACAAGGCACCCCAAATCTTGGATTATGGTATCCTAGAGATGAAAACTTTGATCTGTGTGCATACACAGATGCAAATTGGGTAGGAGACATTGATGATAGAAAAAGAACCACCGGCAGAGCATTTTTTCTTGGAAATAGATTAGTTTCTTGGTTGAGTAAGAAACAAAGTTGTACATCTTTATCAACAACAAAATCAGAATATGTTGCAACAACAACTAACTATACACAGGTACTATGGCTTAAACAAATGTTGAAAGACTTAAAGGTAAAATGCAAGGAACCTATAACTATTTATTTTGACAACATAGCAGCAATTGATATATCTAAGAATCTGGTATTACATTCTAAAACAAAACATGTTTCAATCAAATTGAATTTTCTAAGGGAGAAAGTTGAAGCAAAAGAAATAAAACTGGTTTATGTGAATACTAAAGAGTAGCTTGTAGATATTTTCACTAAACCTCTACCTAAGGAGACTTTTGAATATCTTAGAGAATAGCTTGGGGTCATACCCCCACCGGTAGACACTTAGAGAGTTGATGTTTGTCATCAACCGATAGAATTAACAGAGAAATATTTTACTCCAGCTTTGATGAGGAAGCTACTTCTCAGGGGGAGTAGTTGGTATATTGAAAATGATTGGTATTTTGTATCTGAACTTTGTTTTGTTGTAACTTTGGCATTTGATGTCAAAGGGGGAGAGATATCTATGGAAAAATATTATCTTTTGAGAAAATATTGGTACATAAAATTATAAGGAAACTCATGTTACTCTCGGGGGAGAGATTGTTACTTTAAGGAGATTGTTGGTTTTTGTACTTGGCATTTCTGTTTTGGAACTTTGATGGTTTTTCCATCTTGTGTTGCCATCAATTCCAAAGGGGGAGATTGTTTTTATTTTGGTATGGTTTTGTCATTGATGTCAACACCTACTAAAACTCTAGCACTTTGGAGATCCAACAACATTCACCGGCAAGCAAGTGACTTTTGCACAGTCACTAGTATATGGTACACCGGTAGGAAATAATGATCATTGACACTTGGTATAGCATGAAAGACATCTAGTAGTATTGAAGACATCATGTGGACATCTTGTCTTGAAGAATTGGTTATTGACATATTCATATTTACATATTTGCTCTTAGTGGCAAATAGGTCCAGGGTTATCCAGGGTTACACCGACAGGTTTATCTTTTCCAGATCAGCATGGCACACTATGGAGATGATTAATTATTGTTGTAAATGCATTAAGCTGACATGTTCAATCGATTATTGCATCGGATATTGTATTGTTTGTAAAATGATTTTATTGTAATATCTTGTAGAGCTGACCTACTAAAATTGGTCCTAGGTTATGATATAAATGTAAGATCTTATTTGTAAGATCAAGGGTGGAATGTGAAAAAGGATAAGTGTGAAGGTATATGCGAGATTAAGCAGAGCTATACATGAAGACATCATTTGAAGATGAAGCAAGGTTTTTATGAAAGCATATCAGAACTACACCGGTATTGAATCCAACATATGAAGATGCTATTTTGAGCAGTACATTCTTATTGGATTTAACCATCCAATTTTAGTCAGTATGACTCCCATTTGTGTTTGAGCAATGAGCTCTAGGCGCTTGGCCTTTTTGCATGTGCAGACCCCATTTATGTACACTTACTATCTGCAGTAGTATCATCTGATTGTAGGTAAGGTTTCCCACTGTGGTTTTTCCCCTTACAGGGTTTCCATGTACAAATATTGGTGTTATGTGTTGTGGATGACTTTGTCCTTTTGTTTCATGCTTTAATCTTTTCCAGTATTACATTTATCTGTTAAATCTATCCATCGGTATAATAGACTGGTTCTCCAGTATTAAGTGATAATTTGGTTAAGTTGTTTTGGTTTAATTAATATTGGTCAACTGATTCACCCCCCCCCCTCTCAGTTGCCTCCGGGACCTAACAGAGCCTATTGTCATATACTCTGATAATTCTAATGCCATTAATATGTCAAAGAATCTAGTGCAATATTCAAAAACTAAACATGTGTCAATCAAATATCATTTCTTGAGAGAAAAAGTCAGTGAAGAGGAAGTGAAGCTAGAGTATGTATCTACAAAGGAACATATTGCTGATATTTTCACTATGCCTTTTCCTATAGATACATTTGTCTATTTGACAGACAAGTTAAGGGTATCCACCTCTCTTGATGAGAACTAGATGCATTGAGTTGCATCAATTCGGTTGACTCCATAGTCTTAACCTTTTGTTTGGATTGATGAGTTGGTGTTGCTCCTCTAGTGGAGTAGTTTGTTGGATTGGTTATCTGTTTTAGGGGGAGAGTAAGTTTGGTTTCCCATTTTCTAAATCTTTGGCACTATTGTCAAAGGGGAAGGAGAAGCATGTGAAAACTATTTTATCTTCTTGATCTTAGGAGGATTTTATTGGAGATGTTTTCTTTCTTTGCATTGATTGTTTTCCACATTCATATGTTGCCATTAATGTCAAAGGGGGAGATTGTTGGAAATTGTTGCTGCTATGATATGTTGTTGTCATTGATGTCAACATATTCTTGTAATTTATTGCTCTGGTGATTGCAGATTGGTTTATTGGGATCTTGGTTTGGTGTGTGGAGAATTTATAGTATCATTATATTCTTTTGTATTATTTTTGGTGGTTTGAAAAGATTATTTGATCATATCATATGATCCGGCTTGCAATTTGTTTTTCTGATCAGTGCTTTGCAGAGTTCAATATTTCCTCCGATATATTCTGGTATGATCATATCTTGAGATGAGATTTTGGGAGATTATTTGGGATGGTCTTTTGTATCTTAATTTCAGATGGTTCATGATTTTGTGCTCCAAAAATTATCTTTCATGACAGTTGTTGTTGTTTGAGTACTCCTGAGTTTCGGATGTTGATCAATCAAGATTTGATAAGTGGTGTTGGTACAACTATTACTGATGATTCTAACATGCTTTCTGGTGTTTCCTAAGTATATCCTTATTTTTTAATGATCAGCATTGCTCGTTGTGCAAGTTCTTGGTGAGTTTTTGAACTGCTGATGTTCTTCATGTTATGTGATTTTCCTGATGGTGTAGCATGTTGCGGTTGATCTTGGCATGATTACTAGTGGTGACTATTAGGATAACTAATGAAAAACTAAGAGGGGGGGTGAATTAGTTGTGAATAGACTATAACTTTTAATCTATAATATAAACTTGAACAGATCAAGTACTGGTAAAGAACAAATAGGTGCCGGTAGAAATAGATGCAAGTGAACAATACAACTTAGTAATTAACGAAATAATCAATGCAAATAAACCATACCACATAACACCAAAACTTATACGTGGAAAACTCAAAAAGGGAAAAAAATGGTGGGAAGCCTACCCACAATCAAATGATACTTTTGGAGAAAGTATGTGTTATAATGAGGGGCCTGTACTTGCAGGAAGGCACACTGCCTAGAGCGTACTGCTCATTACAAAAGAGTCTCACTGACTACAGAGAGGCTACAACCTTCTCAAGATAAATGGACAACAATCCAATAGACTAAACTGCTAGAAATAGCATCTACTATGCCTAATTATAGTCTCGGTTAAGCTCAATGCTGAAGGACTAAATCCTCTTCTGAATCCAATCTGATCACCAATGATTGATCAAATCCTCTGCCTAAATGATATTACAATGTTTGCACATTACTGTGTGGGAGAAAAAGTGACACTAAGCAAACATGCCCTAATCTCACTTTCAACCACACACTTGTGGAATACGAAAGAGCCTAGAGGTATCACACAATTGGCTACTTCTTCTTGTGGAAGAGAGAGCCATGGGCTACCTATTAGGATTTCTATTCCTTTGTTGCAAATGATAGATAGAATGATGCAAGTTCAATCCCTAACCCCAAAGTGCAAGTATGAACTAATAACAAGATTGCAGAATTGAACTTAAATAATGGAAAGTTGTAAACACAAGGACAAAACAAGAATGTAAATGCGTACCTAGTGTTAAAATATGAGTGAAAATGTTCGGGACAGGGGTGTGGGCACCACTGTCCTGATTCTGCTCTTGAAACTGCTATTTTTGCAACCTGAAAAGCTGTCAGAAAGTTGCTGAAAGTTGCTGTCTGACAGAAGGACCAGGGTGCCCAGTGCCCCTGTCCCAGGGACCAGGGCACCTAGCGCCCCTGTCCTGGCAGGACCAGGGTGCCCCATGCCCCTGTCCTAGCTTTCTGGGCTGGAATTTGGTGTGAAGTTCTGTCTCGGTCTGCTTCTTTCGGATCTGCAACTTGCGGCGTCGTCTGAATTCTAAAACCTGCACTTATATCTGAAAAGGTGTGGTGGGCGGCTATATAGGGTTTTGCCTTAGTCAAACCCCCACTTTGGTGATTTCCACCTCCATGAATAGCTAAGTTGTATTGTAAAAGTAATGTGTGTGCAGACCTTGTGTGTGTGCAAGATCCTAAAATGCAAGTAAGCAAACTAGAGCAACCTAGAAAGTAAACCCTAATTGCTTGTAAATGATAATGTAAATGCTCCAAATCAAGATGCAAAGTGATCTAAAGCATGAATACAAATGATATAATGAGGCTTATGCAAAGACATGAAAACAACATGAAATCATACCCAACCCCAAGGGAGGGGTACAAGCCAATCTTCAGTCGGTAATCCCCTATTGTTCTTCAATGTCCTCCAAGCCCTAAATGAATGAAATTGATGAATGCTTGATGGATGGATGTTGAATGTTATTGAAGTCTTCAAAGATCTGCTCTTTCGCTGCATAGAAGGTCCTTGAAAGCCAAAATTCCGATCCTTTCAAATGAAGAAAGAGAGCTCTTATATATGAAACCCTAGGTCTTAATTTTGACTTTTGGCCGACCTAGAGATTGAATATCCCGCCAATTTCTTGGGGTTAAGCTTTATTTTATGATTGGATCGCGCTCCTAAAATTTTGGGAAAAATGTCCGGGACCATGTGCACGTCGGGCGCCATGGTCTCGACAACTTCTCACCAAATTTTCAGGGCCGTCGGATATGATTATTTTAGAGTGAATCCCGAAGTTATAGGTGATTTCGAGATGTTTTGACCCCCGAAATCAAGCCCCCAAGTTCAAAATAGGACCTAATTAGGGTTCTTGATTAAATGATGTATTGGAAGAATAAAATGAAAGGGGCACACTTTAATGAAAGGGCCCAACTTTATGATGTGGGAAATGATGAAATAGAACCTTAGACCTAATTAATTTGACTAATTAAGTGCTAAAGGGGAAATGCAATGCAAAATGCAAAATGCGCCAAGGCGGGTGCTAAACTAGGTGTGAAATTGTACCACCCTAGCAAGTGCGTATAATTTACGACGCTACATTTAGCCCCCACTTTAGCGGTCATATGAACACTACGTGCATATGCAAGCTAAAGTATAGAAAAGTAAACATTATTTGAAAAAGGATATATCCATAAGTCTGTCGAACAAAGCCCCCAGCGGTATCTGCAGTACACAGTTAGGAACCGCACCCTACAAAACACACGTTAGATCACAAAATCACCTAATGCTTACTAAGGAAGGTGATGAAAATTCGAGGGTAGCTATATGCCCCCCCCTGTTTCGGCTTGCTAATTTTAGTGAGTTGAAACAGGGTATCATGTTTACCACTTCGAATTGTTAAAGAAAATTGATGACAAATGCTCACAAGAAGATTTGATATGAGATCAAAAACTAATGGAGAATCATTTGGTAAGAAAGAGGACTAAATCTCAATTCCAACACAACAAAGAGTGTGAGGATTTGAGAGTTCTCTAACACAAGATGAAGGATGTAAATAGAAACAAAATGCAAAGAGAAGAAAAGAAAGGAAAAAAGCATGAATACACACATTGGTGATCCATGAGAAGAATAGTGAGAGAGAAAAACATGGACTTCTCGCCCCTAGATCTTGTCTAGGTGATCCATGTGAAAAAGGACATGGAAAACTAGCCCCTAGAGTCTGTCTAGGTGATCCATGTAAGGGAGGAGAGTGAGAAAGTCTAGCCTTATGCCGCTAGTTCCACTCAACCTCATGCATGTGTGTGTAAGGGAGGTTAGAAGCACCTCATAGGAGTCTATGCCTGAGTATGCTACAACCTGTATATGTATAGTACAAAAGCGTGACATCTCGCTCTAAGAGTCTGTGCTCTAGTTTCGAGAATGACCCATTGCTCAAAAAGTGTAATGTTTATGTCATAAGCAAAGTAGAACAAGGATACCTACCTTCATCACAAAAGAAGATACCCCCAAAATGCAACAATGTCATAGATCCAAGCAAGAGAGTTTTACACTCTTTAAGCAAGGATAAGATAGTTGAAAAGGGATATCTTGTAGTATGTGTAAAGGAGATCCTTAGAGGAGAAGAGATCTTTGTACAAAAGACACCTATCCCCGAGAGGAATTGTCTTAGACAAATATAACATCTTCTAGAATAAGACAAAGAAGAGAATCAGAATGCAATACTTCCTTCTTTTGCGAGGTGAAAGTGATTCTTAATGAAGGATGACGCTCTTTTTAACCCAATTGGGAGAGTGAATTCATTATGGATGTATTTTACCAAGTGCAAAAGAGGTTGTAGTCAAGGACTTACACCTCTTGTAAGAGAGAACCCTTGAACAAACAACAACAAATGCGTACAAGGCATAACATCAAGTAATAAAGTCCACACCATCCACAAAATAGGAAAAAGTGGATCCTTAGATAAAAATAAGGAAAGATCATTGCCTCCCAAGGATAAGGACAATGAGAAGGACTTACACAATCTTCTAGGGAGAGATTTGGACATAAGCAAAAGAAGAGATGTATGAAATCATTTTGTCCCCATAGGAACAAGAAAATTAGGCTATTATGTTGCTTCAAAAAATATGATTGCACTTGAAATTGTACCATCATGAATGACAATGAGCCCCCAGTAAATGAGCTACCAATGTCACATAATGATGAGAAACATAATAGCCATTAATGTTATTTAAAGACATGATAGACTAAATGAGGTATTTGAATATGACATGTTAAATGCTCAACTATAAGTGAGATCAAGAACATGTATAAAATGATAAAGATTGAAGAAGAAAAGTCACATGAAATCTTAGAAGAGGGATGAGTGTAATTTATTAGAGCCTTATCCCTAGAGGAAAGGACTTTATGATGAATAGGAGATAAAGATTCATAAGTGGATTTTGAAATTTGAGGGGATTCATAAAGAGATTTGTTCATTGCCAAGATTTCCTTATGAGGGGAATGAGAGTTGATAGAAGTAGAAGATGATTTAGTTGAAGTGAGATCATCATCACTACTAAATATAGCATTCACATTGAGAGATGGTCTTTTAGATGCTTTGGTACGTTTGCAGGGATTATAGCCGAGTCCAAAGGCATAATTGTGAAAATTAGTCTCTAGAGGAACTTTTATCCCTTGTTCATGAGCGCCACAACCATTTCCATGATACCCATGCTTAGCAAAAATGCGAAAACCACGACCATAATGATCAGCCATTTTAGGAAGAGAAGGTGGTTTTTCATAAGACAAAGAATCAAACTCTTCATAATTAGAGGTGTGAGGAGAAGAAGTTTGAGAAGCGGCCACAAAATTATTGCTCATAGGTTCAGGTAAGATTGATTGATTTTTAGTTTCTTCCTTCTTTTTAACTTTAAACTCTCTAGGAGGAACCCTATACTCACCTACAAAGGTGGGATTAAAGTCAAGAGATCCCCAATCGTCATCTGTGAGAACCTTCTCAGGATCAAAAGCCTTTTCATGTGTGGATTAAAGTTGAGAAGAATCTTCTTGATTATCAGAGGGTGATGATCCATCCATAGGTATCTTGTTGAATGAGTCATCACTAGAAGAGGAAGACTTAGAAGAACTCCCTTTGGAAGTAGATGTTTGCAAACAAGCTTGAGAATTAGTATCACCTATCAAGGTATATGTCTTATTGTTATAAATGAATTTAACTTGTCTATGCAATGTAGAGGGGACAACTTGCATACTGTGAATCCAAGGTCTCCCTAATAACAAGTTGTATGTTAGATTTCCTGACATAACATGGATAGGAGTAGGCAAAGTAACAGGTCCCACTATGATGGGTAAGGTGATAATACCTAATGAAGACTTAGCCACATTATCAAAGCCTCGAATGGGACGAGAGTCAGGCTCAATAAGGGATGTATCCACATTCATCTTATGCAATAGATTAATGCTACACACATTAAGGCCAGAGCCATTATCTACCAGTGTTCGTCTTATAGCAGTGTCATTTATGATAACCACAATCATCAAGGGATCATATTGATGTTGAATTTCACTAGTAGGCAATTCATCTTGAGTAAACACAATTTGAGCTTTAGGATTCATCACAGAGTTAACCAAAGACACTATATTACTAGATGTATTAGGTGGAGGAACATTCAAATCTTTCAAGGCATCTTGTAACATTCCATGATGAACGGAAGAAGTTTGGATCAAATCCCAAAGGGATATCTTAGCCAGAGTAGTTTTAAGTTGTTCTATGAGATCATAGTCCTTACTAAGCATTTGTGAAATACGAGGAGCTTGAGGAAGAATAGGTTGGGAAGGAGGAAGCGAAGTGGGGATAACTGGAGGAGGATTAGGTTGCGTATTGTTTCTAGTATTATAAGTATGGGCAACTGCATGATAACTCTCTCTAGTCAATTGCTTAGCATACTCATAAGGGCTCTTAGAGGAATAACCTCCTTGCACAGTAATAACCAGTTTCTTAGGAGTGCAAAAAGAATCATTAGCATAACCACCTTGAACCACTAAGATAGGCTTATTTAAAGGTTGAGAATTTTGAGAAGGACAAGCACCTTGGACAGTGAAGAGAGGTTTGTTAGGTGTTCCATTCACATGTATCAAATTGATTGAGGATGGTTTAGAAGAATGAACAAAAGTGTTGGAAGAATTATTGATAGTCTTCTCTTGCACTAAAATCTTATCACAAATTAGATCAATTTTAGGAGAGAGACAAGGGATAGGCATTGATGTTCTAGTAGGAAGAGTAATACTAGGAAAGGTCATATCATCCTCTATCATCAAAGGATCTACATGGGAATAAACTCTCTAGGAGAAGGATTAACATTACTCTCTAAAGTCTCACTTTTGAGAGGGAGATCTTTGAAAGAGATGTTAACCATCTTGCTTTGAACTAGGGTATCCTTATGAGTAGAACCAAATTGAGGAGAGGGAGATGCTTTATTTTTAGAGGGAGAATAATTGAGATTCAAGGAAGGTGAGAAACTATCAAGGGAGTTTTCAATCTTGATTTCATCCCCTTTGGCTAGGGGTAAAGAATAATCTATACCTTCTTCTAATGGTTCATCCCAAATAGTGAGGTTGTTGAAAGGAATGTTTGAAGTATTGTCAATTTCGGGAGAGGAGATAACATTGTTTATTAATTCCTCATCCTTAGGAGGGAGAGCATCAATAGATGTGTTAAACTCATCCTCTTTCCTCAAAATATGTTCAATATGATCTTTAGGGGAGAGAGAATTAAGGAAATTGCTTATTATTTCATCTTCTCTCTCTAAGGGATGCTTATGGGTAAGACCAACTTTAGGAGAAGGGTAAGCATTTACCATTAATTCATCATCTCTAGTGGGAATTTTGTTGGAAAAGGAAATGCCATCACTAGGAAATGTAGGGATAATGTCATCTTCTTGCACAAAAGGATCCTCATGAAGGGAGTGTTTTTTAGGGGACACAAAGGCATCAAGGGCATCATTCAACAAAGCATGATCATATCTATTAAAAGGTTTATCTTTTGATTCAAAAGGAGATATCTCTTCATAGAGGGGATCATTGAAAACAACCATGTTACTAGATTTAGTGGAAGAGCTAATAGGAATGTACCCTTGAGAGGAATCATTCGACTTATCTTTCTCATCACAACGAAATGGCATAGTAACAATGTTTATGAGTTTTTGGTAAAATGAAGGTTTGGTATATTTAGGTTTCAAAAATTCATCTAAAGCTTCATCTAACTCATAATTATCACAAATATGAACATCTTGCAAACAAAAATCTGACATTTTGAAATTGCATAAAATTTTAAACACACAATGCAAAGAAACACACTTTTTTTTTTTTTTCTTTTTAATGAAAATGAAATGAAAACACACTAAATCTAGATCTAGATCTAACAAATGCAATGCAAGAGGAAGCAATGATAGATTCACGTCGGGTTCACCAAAATGTGTGGGAGAAAAAGTGACACTAAGCCTACATGCCCTAATCTCACTTTCAACCACACACTTGTGGAATACGAAAGAGCCTAGAGGTATCACACAATTGGCTACTTCTTCTTGTGGAAGAGAGAGCCACGGGCTACCTATTAGGATTTCTATTCCATTGTTGCAAATGATAGATAGAATGATGCAAGTTCAATCCCTAACCCCAAAGTGCAAGTATGAACTAATAACAAGATTGCAGAATTGAACTTAAATAATGGAAAGCTGTAAACACAAGGACAAAACAAGAATGTAAATGCATACCTGGTGTTAAAATATGAGTGAAAATGTTCATGACGGGGCCGTGGGCGCCACTGTCCTGATTCTGCTCCTGAAACTGCTATTTTTAAAACCTGAAAAGTTGTCAGAAAGTTGCTGAAAGTTGCTGTTTGACAGAAGGACCAGGGCGCCCAGCGCCCCTGTCCCAGGGACCAGGGCGCCCCACGTCCCTGT
Organism: Cryptomeria japonica; assembly: GCF_030272615.1. Taxonomy (NCBI): domain Eukaryota; kingdom Viridiplantae; phylum Streptophyta; class Pinopsida; order Cupressales; family Cupressaceae; genus Cryptomeria; species Cryptomeria japonica. The sequence goes on from NC_081407.1 coordinate 185,052,877, forward strand.
CCTAGCTTTCTGGGCTGGAATTTGGTGTGAAGTTCTATCTCGGTCTGCTTCTTTCGGATCTGCAACTTGCGGCGTCGTCTGAATTCTGAAACCTGCACTTATATCTGAAAAGGTGTGGTGGGCGGCTATATAGGGTTTTGCCTTAGTCAAACCCCCGATTTGGTGATTTCCATCTCCACGAATAGCCAAGTTGTATTGTAAAAGTAATGTGTGTGCAGACCTTGTGTGTGTGCAAGATCCTAAAATGCAAGTAAGCAAACTAGAGCAACCTGGAAAGTAAACCCTAATTGCTTGTAAATGATAATGTAAATGCTCTAAATCAAGATGCAAAGTGATCTAAAGAATGAATACAAATGATATAATGAGGCTTATGCAAAGACATGAAAACAACATGAAATCATACCCAACCCCAAGGGAGGGGTACAAGCCAATCTTCAGTCGGTAATCCCCTATTGTTCTTCAATGTCCTCCAAGCCCTAAATGAATGAAATTGATGAATGCTTGATGGATGGATGTTGAATGTTATTGAAGTCTTCAAAGATCTACTCTTTCGCTACATAGAAGGTCCTTGAAAGCCAAAATTCTGATCCTTTCAAATGAAGAAAGAGAGCTCTTATATATGAAACCCTAGGTCTTAATTTCGACTTTTGGCCAACCTAGAGATTGAATATCCCGCCAATTTCTTGGGGTTAAGCTTTATTTTATGATTGGATCGCGCTCCTAAAATTTTGGGAAAAATGTCCGGGACCATGTGCACGTCGGGCGCCATGGTCCCGACAACTTCTCACCAAATTTTCAGGGCCGTCGGATATGATGATTTTAGAGTGAATCCCGAAGTTACAGGTGATTTCGAGATGTTTTGACCCCCGAAATCAAGCCCCCAAGTTCAAAATAGGACCTAATTAGGGTTCTTGATTAAATGATGTATTGGAAGAATAAAATGAAAGGGGCACACTTTAATGAAAGGGCCCAACTTTATGATGTGGGAGATGATGAAATAGAACCTTAGACCTAATTAATTTGACTAATTAAGTGCTAAAGGGGAAATGCAATGCAAAATGCAAAATACGCCAAGGCGGGTGCTAAACTAGGTGTGAAATTGTACCACCCTAGCAAGTGCGTACAATTTACGATGCTACAATTACATTCCTTGACCATGACTTTTCCAATAACCATGATGCTTTTATAGAGAGTCTCTACCTCTTATTTATACAAACCCTAAGGCCTAAACCAATTAGGTTAGCCACCTAAAGATATTATAATAATATCATTACATAATTCCTTATTACAATGATATGCCATGTCAACTTAAGACCAAACAATAATAAAAAATCCATAAAACATCTCGAATCATCCAGGTAACATGTAGAGTACACGCTACCATGATATCAGTCCATAACCTAGATAGGTACCAGACCTATTATGGGTCCACCATGCCAAAGCAATATCTTCAAGCAATTAAAGCATGATCAATAGACATCTTTAACATCTTGAAATCCTTGAGGAAACTGCACCAACACTAATTGTGCATCATGTCATGATTCCTCAATGAAAGCTTTGCCGGTAAAGCCTTAAACTAGTGCCAGTAAGGGTTTACCAAAGTGTATGATAACATCCAATTACCAAGCCAATACAAACTGATCAAAACATGCTCATGGAGCATATAACTCATGAAATCCAATTTACTTCACTGATCCAACATGTTGGAAGTGTCCAACAGATAATCTCTTATGATGGCAACACCTAGATCTTCTACCGGTAACTGAAAATTGTCTGTCGATAACCATCCATATCAGCTAGTGTTGACATCAATGACAAAACATCAATGTAACACATAATTAATTCATTAATAATGCCAAAAATCTCCCCCTTTGGCATTGATGGTAACACTAGATGTGAAAAACATCTAAGCACCAACGAATGTTGGCATTGTGATGATGTTCTAATTGTCATTGATGGACACACACTTACTTGACGTATGAGTTATGCTCAATTGGTATTGTATGTCATTGAATATGTAGTCTTTAGAATATCGGTATTTTTCAGAAGATGTTTACCGATCACAAATTGACTGAAGACCCCAAGTGGTACAAGGATCTCAAGCAGAATGAAGGACCCGAGCGGTAGTCTACTTTTGATTGGAACACTACGATCTTCCAGTCTTCATTTTTGACAACCGGTAATCAATATGTATTAAACGATACATATCTATGATGAGTTACCAACCAGTATTATTGTAATATGTGATGAGTTATTGTCGTGCCCAAAATTTTGGGCAAAAATAGAACAACAAATTTTTTTTTACAACACAAACTCATAAAATAATCTACATTTAAAATGAAAACATTTAAGTTTTGTCTTAACTAAGGTGTAAATAGAAGTGTTTACTAAAGTTGGAATAATTTACTCAATCATTAATGCGACATTTATTAATGCAGACTAATTATTCCCTAAAAGGGTCATCACAATTTAATTAGTTAATTTAATCAACCTAATTAATTTGTCGTTAATTAAAGTCGAGAGATATTTAAATGTCTCCATTGTATTAAAATTATTCAGGGCTAATAAAATAATGATAAAGTTATCTTAAATTAAAATTAATTAATTGAGCGCACACAAATTCACTTTTTAAATATATCCAATAGGGTTAACTAATTCAATAATGATAATTGTCAATTACTTATACTTTATATTAAACTCAATTTTAAATCCTCAAAATATTCAAATTTTGACTATTAAATAATTTGGCCAATATTGACCTCATAGGCTAGAATTCTCATAAAATAGTTAATAATTTTCATTAATAAAAATTCCCCAAATTAAATTTAACCTAACATCCACATTTAATCTAATATGAAAATTGTCTACAAAATATCCTCATTGATAATCCTTGATTAATAAAATTATGCCAATAATTGCGATAATAAATCTATATAAAATTAATCCCCCAATTTAATTATGCCTTGACAAAAGTCTATATTAAAATCAATTTTCTCCATGGTCCAAACTTAGAAGTTTAAAATTAGTTTCACATTTAGCAATATTAAATGGGGGTGGGATTCTTTTTCAAATTTTAAAAGAATTTCCCCCCTCTTCTTATTTTATTTAATATTTTAATTGTGAACCCTAATTAGGATTGAGTTAATTATTATTATTATTTTCATATCAATCTATTAACTCATTTCCTTATAATTGAGAAAACCCTAATCCCAAAGTAGGGTTAGGGTTGCTTAATAAGTTTTCCCCTCTTTTGATTTCTAACCGTAACCATACTTTACCCTTTTTTTCTTTTTAAAAAAAATCTAACTCATTATTCTCCTAACCCAAAATTTGGGTTATGGCTCATGTTATGCAGGGCTTTAGCAGAAGGTGGTGGTGGTGATTTCGAAGGGGGGGTTCATAGTGGGCAACATTTAAGGGCAGGGTCACCTGTAGTGGCGTAGTGGGCTCCTCTGTGAGTCGTAGCCCGCAGTGATGCCACGGTGTCCCTGCAGGACGTGGCCCGCAGCGGTGACCATGGTCACCTCTGCGAGTCGCGGCCTGTAGTGACACCGCGACGCCTTTGTGGACCTCGGCCCACAGATGGACTATAGTACCCCTACCCTAGACAACTTTGTTAAACAGGTTTGACCTTGGTTGACATTTTATGTGGCAATCTTGAATGGTTGAATTACCATGAGGTAATGTTTAGTCAAATATTATGATTATTGTGTGTATCTGTTAATGTACTTTCGCATTGATTCTTATGTAAGTTTAAACTATCCTCCTGATTCTTGTTATTAATCTTGAGCTAACATCTTCATTATATATATATATATATATATGTATGCTTGTCTAACTCTTGGTTGCAGGAGATTGTAGGTACAGTACTGCCTAGGTGTAAGGTTCGTCTTCACTTGGATTCACAAGATCAAGTATACCTCTTTCGTCCTTAGAATTTGGGTAAGGTGGTCATAAAACCTTCAGTTTACCCTAGTCATACTTAAATGAGCATCGCTTGTGTTCCTTCAGTTTTTTTTTCATTTGGGTTTGGGAGTCGGGTAATTGGTTGGCTTCCTTGGTTTGCATGCTTGGTGTGTGGTAAATAAAGTATTTAACCCTAAGTATTTATTTTGATTTAATGTGTTCATTTATGCATTAGTAATTAAGGAATTAAAATAAATAGGTTTCTTTTATGTGATTAATCATTAATTAAAAAGATCATCCTATTTATGTTTGTAGTGAGTTTAAATTAATGGTTAATTTTAAATAACGAATTTATTCAGTTTATGCATTTTAAAAAGGAAAGATTTAAATTTATTCGAAATAGAAATAATTTAATCTCTTTTGCTTTTTGGAATAGAAAGATTAATTTTAATTATTTAAGAAAATCAATTTTGATTAGAAAAGTGAGTTTTATTCATATTTATTTTATATAGTGTGTAAGATTGATTTTGAGAATTTAATTTAATTAAAAATATTTTACCCTCATTAATATTGTGAAATGCAACTATTAGCTTTGTTAATTAAAAATTAAATGAGAGAGAAAAGCATTTCTTTTAATTAACTAAATTTATAATCTCAATACATAAACAATTCAACTATGAGATAATTCCATAAACTTAATTAATTAATTAATTAAATTAAGTTGCAAGCTGCATGATATTAGAAATATATTTTTATTTAAATTTTAGTGGAAAAATAAATTAGATTAATTGTATTTATTGTTTCCTTGAATTTTAAATAAATAAATAATTAAATTAAAAATAAAAAAAAGAATAAAAGAATTAATTGGAATTAAAGTATTGTTTTAATTCTTTATTTAGAAAATTACTTAATTTGCATGAGAAAAGAAAATAAAGAATAATGATTTTTAATTATTGCATGTTAGTTTATCTTTTGTTATAAAATTAGAAAAATAAATAAAATTACTTTTATTCTAAATTTAGGTTTTTGAGAAAAAGCTATTGAACCTAGAATATTAGTTTAAATAGGGAATAGGTCTTTATTTTAGTTATACAGGAACAGGTCAAGAATTTAGGTGAAGAAATTTATCGGAAGCTTATTGAAAAGGTTAGGGCGCTTCTACAGATATCTTTTAAGAAAGCTATCCTAGGTTGGATGAATTCTTAGTTGTGGGTTTTTAGTAGATATTTCTATTTTTCTCTGTTTGATGTGTGTGTATGAAATTATTGTCGAATATAAACCCTCTTCTGGTGAATTCAATTTTTGTTTTAAAATCCATGCCTGGCTTGTTTTTCTAGTTTATGGGAAGAATATAATTTTGAGAACATTGGGAAAATTATTATGGAAAAATTATTCTCTCTGGTTTGATTTGTTCTAATAGTCCTTTAAATAAATCTTTGTGATTTCTTTAGAAATAAATTTAATTGTGAATTAAATTTATTGGATTATCTAATTTTTTTTAAAAATGTAATTGAAATATAGTTATGTAAATGAATTTTATTGAATAGGAAAAATTTAATTCTATGTAAATTATGTTAAGTGGTTTTTATGGATTTGGAAATTATTTTCTTTAAAAAACAATTAATTAAAAAATTAAATTTAAAAAATAAAAAATAAAATAAATAATAAATAATGGTAGCATTCACTACCAGCGGTAGTACATAGTACTACCGACGGTAGCAGTGCTACCGGCGGTAGTATGGGCTACCGTGAGGTAGCACGGGCTACCATGCCTGGGCCACGTGTTAATATTTTTTTTGTTGTATTGTTATTTATTTAACCCTGTGCATATTGTGACGTACTATTTCGGGTTACGTGCCCAGAGGTTTGGTTATATATATATATATATATATATATATATATATATATATATATATATATATATATATATATATATATATATATATATATATATATATATATATATATATTAGATGTGTTTTATTTATGGTGGTTATTATTTTAACTATTATTTAAATACTGATTATGAGTAGATTTATATACAATTATATTATATAGTTTGAATGTTTTAGAAAAGCTTATAATTTTTATAATTGATAATTATGTTAAAATATATTAGGAAAATTATTTCTATGAGATCTTATTTAACTTATTGGACAAATGGCAAATTGATTTCTTAGTATTAAATAGTGGTACTTTCTTATTGTCTGGAAAATATTTGATTTCAAGTTATTTATGCTTTTGGCTATTTTAAGAAAAGATTGCCTATATTAGGATCTTGTGTAAATGGTGGTTGCAGTCAAGCTTAATTTCATTGCAATTCTGGTTGAGTTGTCATTGTGTCCCATGTTGATATGTTTGTTTGGACCCTGTCGTTTGGTTGGTTTGGGGTCCCTATTTATGTTTTCGGTTTCTAGGTTGGTTGTTGCCTTGTGATGGTGTTTAATTGGTCCTATCCTTTATGCGAGTGTTGAGTGTTGATTTGTGGTTGACCATGGTGGGTCAAGTCTCTAGTTAGAGTACTGTCGGGCAGTAGACCTTGTATTAGCTTTTAATATGTTCAATTGGATCCATTTCTTTGTAGGGATCATTTATGTAATTATTGACCGATGTGGTCGGTTGTTTATTAGTATGATTCACCTTGATGGTAGGAATGTAAATGATATGAAACTTATGTACCCTAAACTTGTTTAATTATCAGAGGGGTCTTGCAGTTGAGCAGACCCGGAGATGTAGCCCTCTAAGGGTGAACTCCGAGATCATTTTGGTCTTATGTGTTACTTTTGTTCTTATGTTTCATGTTTTAGTGTTAGCATGTATGGATGGCATTTCGATAGAATGTGTAAGTGGATTAGATGAAATTAATTGTAAATGCATGTATGCAGTCATCTTTTAAATGCAGTAAATTGGATCATGAAATAATGTAGATTAGAATAATGGAATGTATTTAGTTATTGTTAAGGAAATTAAGTATGCATGGAAAGATCTCATTGGTTTATGGTGAAATTCAAGTGTGTTATTAAATTGGATGCATGATTCGAATTTTAATAAAAAGTATGAACGTAAGGTATGAATAAATTTTAATGGATAAACTTTGTCTTGTGATCTATATTTTGTCTTGCTGAAAGAAATTATCCTTGTTTAAGAATTTTCTCGTTATTAAGAAAATCAGCTTATTGGATTAATTAGCGTAAGTTAAGTTAAATGTGGAATTAAGTAAATGCATTGGGAAACTCTTTAGGTGTTAGTTGATGTCTTCTACTCTGTAATCTGTACTTTGATATCTTATTGTATCTTTATGTTGTGTCTTATTTTTAAAAAAAAATTGTTTCACTCCATTCGTATGTTTTAGCTTTATCCCTTCGGGGTCTCTTGGTGGGGCATTACATGGACTGCGCCTCCCAGGAGCCCGCGGGAGCCTCAGCTCCGAGGATACCCTCAGGTAAGGGTTTGCTTTCTTTTTTGTTATATATTTTTTTTAAATATATATATATATATATATATACATATATATATATATATACATATATATATATATATATACATATATATATATATATACATATATATATATATATATACATATATATATATATATATATATGTATGTGTGTCAAAAAATCTCCAGGGTTAGATTTTTTATCTCTCTTTTTTTTTTAAACATGCAGGAAATAAATAGAATATAGGCAGCATAAAGGATATATATTTAATTTTCTAGAATAAAATGTATAAACCCCTTTTCATGTATATGCGTATTTGGACTAATAAAAATGATAGGAGGTGGAACTAACCCCTTAATTTTTATTTTTATTTACTTAACTTGTAGATAAGAGAAATAATATATATATAGATGTAAAATTATATTTTCTTATGATTCAGTATGTTGATTTTAAATGAATGTAATGTTTCTCTAGCCTTTCAATATGCAGAGTATTATAAAATAATGACTGTCAAAAGGCAGAATAAAACATCAATACAATAGATATCTTTTTTTTTTCATTTCTTATCTATTTGCATTTCTAGATTTCTCTACTAAGTCTGACTCTGTACATTTTTCTTTTATCACATAACAACAGACTTCCTAAAACTAACAGATTTAACTATCTACATTTCTTTTCATTTTATACTTCTAATAGTTAACTATAGGAAAAGATAAATTTGTCTACCTTAACTCTCTACTTTTTTTTTAAGAATAGATAAATGACATAAATAAATAAATCTACAACTGTATTAAAATAGTCTAGAAAACAATTCAAACACATTAACATTTGTATAATGCCAAAACTATTATACTTCAAATGTCTATTTAACCCTTTTTTGCATTCGCAAATAATAAATCACTAGGACTAAATATTTATTTATATTTCCTATTCTTTTTCTACAACTAAAATAGATTCAACAAGACCATATCCAAGCTTTTGCTTCAATCCCTTCCCAAAGAAACCTGTAATACAAAAATCATAAGGCTGTGACCATGGAGAGCTCACCTCCCAGCCTAGGCTTACTAGAAGCCCCCCCTGAGCTTGGAGAACCAAAACCTAGATGGGTTCCACTCAAGCAATAAAAAAATAAGCAGGTAAAATCTCACAACAAACACATTCCCATCCCAGGGCTGAACTTCAACACATAATGTGATGTTTACATGGGTGGAAGTGGACCAAGTACCTTGAGGAGAACTGTAAGATAGTAGATCACAACCAACTCATGGAAACCAAGAACACAACATAAGTCCATCTTAACTCAACATCCTTATGACCCCCAAGGCATACATGCAATACTTTCTCCCCTTACGACCATCGAATTCATAAACAAAACTATGCAGCAAGGGTCACATAAACAAACCCTTGAGATCACTCTCTTGAAGAGAGCTTCTCACTCTAAGGCTATCAAATACCTTCCACCCCCAAGACCATTCTACCCTCCCAAGGGTAATATGGCCTTGGATACTCCCAAAACACAAGAAAATGCATAACAAAATGGAAGAAGAGTCACATAATATTTTCACAAATAAAATATAAGGGAAAGAACATCCACATTCAAGCAATCTTTCACAAACAAGTTTTCAACATACAAGAAAGAAAATGAACCAACCTTGAATCTGCCAAGGGTTTACTAAGGATAGCTTGGAGAAGAGCAACCCAATTCCACACTTCTTTTCTTCAACACTTAGCCAAAAATTTCATTCTAAAACTAGTTTTCAAAAATGCAAGATCTCATCTCCAAAGATGGAGAGTGGGTGATTAACTTCCTAAATCTTAATCTCTTGCCTAAGAAGGCTTCTCTCAGTCTTTCCAACCTCTTGGATAGAGTTAGAGGCTCCCATTGGTTGGTCTTCCCTAGGTCTTACACACTCCCTGACCAAGGCACCTCAAGAAGAGGAATGAAATGGGGAAGAGGAATGACACATACCAATAAGTTTATCTAACCAAGGATGGCACTCCTAAAGATGAAATTCGGCCATCTAGGAAAATCCACTTTTTTGGAAGGTTAAACAAGTCCTAGGGTGTGGACACATGGCCAAATTTGACCCTCACCCATAGGTACCCCATAGGGCCCACTAAAAAAGCTCCAAAACTGACTCTAGGAGTTGGTTTGACCCTTTGAAAGTCCACCCAAAGTTAACCTACGGGTCAACTCTGAGTTGACCCTCCTGATGGCTCACTATCCTAGATTTCTTGGAACCTTCAAGGATAATTTGGAAATATAACATTGGTAAAAAAATAAATCTCTCAAAAGGTGACATGACAATACCAACACAACATATAACATATGTGTCAAGTGACACTACAAAAGGAATTCCACTTCACAAATACACACATGGCAATTGTCTCATGTATGATTTAAACAAATTAATAAATACACTTTAACACACATGCAAACATTTACATTTACGAATAAAATACGATACATGCAGGGTGTTGTCTCTCCAAATAGACAACCCTTGGTTTTACAAACGTACATAGGTCTAGGCTTGGTTCTCTATAATGTTTCTATGGTCACATGGATAATTTTCCTGCACATCTCAGTTACACATTAGTACTTCCCAATAGCCTCATATCATATTAAACATACAAAGAAACCACTCTGCATACAATTGACATCATACAAATCAATTTACCATGTAACAAAGCAATTCACATAAGCAATTTATCTTAATCCTCATAAATTAATGCATTCATAAGATATGCATCATATTTTTAACATCATAATAAAGTCCTACAAATCAAAATAAATGACATACACCATCTCAGTGTTATCCTATCCTAAAATCATATAAAATTTTATATCCATAATGCATAGAAATGAGACATCAATATATCAATGTTATCCAATCCTAGAATCATATAAAGTTCTATATCCATAATGCATAAAAATAAAGCATCCATAATAGTTCCAACATGAAAATCATTGAAATGCTAGGATGGGTCAAGGTAGGGCCTCACACCCTCCCCCTATAGGCATGAACTTCCTCTTGGAGTTCATCAAAAAGATGAGGGTACTATGATCTCATATGTGTTGCATCCTCCCATGAAGTTATAACCTCATCAAAGCAAGTCCACTAGACCCTAACCTGGTCTAGCTCTCGACCTTGAAGGGACAACGTTTGGTGAGCCAAAATTCAAATGGGCTCCAAAGCTAGCTGCCCATCCGACTCCACCTATAAGGCATCCCAATCTAAAATATGAGACTCATTATAAATATACTTCCTCAAAACTGATACATGAAACACATTGTGGATGCATGATAGGATAGGTTGCAAATCTAGGTGATAAGCAACTAGTCCTATCCTCTCAAGGATCTCAAATGGTCTGACAAAGCGAGGTGTGAGCTTAGAACCCTTTCCATAACGGATTGGACTCTTATGTGGTCGCACTCTTAGGAAAAATCTATCCCCAACCATGTAGCTCAAGTCTATCCTCTTCGCATCTGCATACTTCTTCTTCACATGTTTCTCCATATCACGAACCATCTTAGGACCTATGACCACTCTATCCTCAATACGGTCCCAACTCAAAGGTGTCCTGCAAGGTCTACCATACAAGGCCTGAAAAGGTGGCATCCCTAAAGAAGTGTGATGCCCATTATTATAGTAAAAATCTACTAAAGAAAGGTACTTCTCCCATCTATTATGATGATCCATGACATACATGCAGAGCATATCCTCTAACACCTGGTTAACCCTCTTTGTTTGTCCATCCATTTTCGGATGATAGGCTATGCTGAAATTGAGCTTGGTGCCCATTGTTGCACGTAATGCCTTCCAAAAGGAAGAAGTGAAGAGGGAATCCCTATCAGAAATAATCTTGCATGGAATGCCATGAAGTTTGAAAATGTCTCACAAGAACACCTATGCCAGTGTTGGTGTTGTGAAGGTAGTCTGAACTGGTGAGAAGTGGGCCACTTTGGTCAACTTGTCAACTGTCACCAAGATAGCATCATGGCGATGAGATGACATGGGAAGACCAATGATGAAATTCATGGATATAATATCCCACTTCCACTTTGGTATAACATGAAACTGGAGCAACCTACCTAGATGACGGTGCTTCGCCTTGAATCTCTGACAGTCAAGGCATCAGGCTACTAACTCAGCAATAAGCTACCACATACCTAGCCAATGATATAACTCTCTCAAGTCTAAATGCATCTGCTTAACCCTGGGATGCGCTGCATAAGGAGCTCTATGAGCCTCCATGACAATGAACTCTCGTAAACCCCTAGGAGAAGGTACATAGATGTGCCCTCTATGGCGTAATAGTCCATCAGACTCTAAGGAATAATCAACATACTTCCCCTCCAGAGTCTCCTGTGATCGAATCACCTGACAAACCTCTAGATACCATCCATCCTCTGGAAACCACTGCAATATACAATCTCTCAAATCTATGCTCATAGATGTGGAGTATACCTCATGATGTCTCCTACTCAAGGCATTTGCAACTACGTTCTCTTTCCCCTTGATGTAGTGGACATAAAAAATTATACTCGCATAGAAACTCCATCCATCTCCTCTGACGGGCATTAAGATTAGGCTGGGTGAAGATGTACTGCAAACTCTGATGGTCTGAATGAAGCTCGAAATGGTGACCCAAAAGGAAGTGTCTCCACCTCACAAGTACATGCACTACTGCTGCAAGCTCAAGGTTGTGTGTAGGGTAGTTAAGCTCATGAGTCTTAATTTTCCTAGACTCATAAGCTATAACTCGACCCTCCTACATAAGGACTGCTCCTAATCCATCCAAAGAGGCATCTATGCATACCATGAAATCAACTGTGGGGTCTAGCACAATAAGAATAGGTGCACTAGTGAGTACCCTTTTCAGATCCTGAAAATCCTTCTCACACCTTTCTATCCACTCGAATTTCTTTCCCTTTCACTGAAGGGATGTAATGGGATGTGCAACTCTGAAAAATCCCTCAATGAAGTGTCTATAGTACCCTTCTAGACCCATGAAGCTCCTGACCTCTGTCACACTAGTTAGCACTAGCCAATCCATAATAGCTCTAATCTTTAATGGGTCAACTAAGATCCCATCACTAGATATAAGATGCCCAAGGTACTTGACCTTTGACCTAAAGAAAGCACACTTCAACAAACTATCATACAGCTGGTTGTCCCTCAAACACTATAAAACCTACCTCAAATGCTCCTCATGCTCCTTCTCATTATGAGAATATATCAATATGTTATTGAGGAGCACAGTCACAAACCGGTCAAGGAAAGTGTGGAATACCCCATTTATGAGACTCATGAATACAGGTGGAACATTTGTAAGACCGAAGGGGACCATGGTGAACTCATAGTGGCCGTATCTGGTATAAAACATGGTCTTGTGGTTATCACTCTCCACTATCCTCAACTGATGGTACCCTAACTTCAGATCTATTTTGGAAAACACTTTAGCACCCTGAAGCTGATCAAACAAATCATCGATCTTGGGAAATGGATAACGGTTCTTGATGGTCACTTTGTTCAGCTCCCTGTAATCCATGCATAATCGAAGGGATCCATCCTTCTTCTTCATGAAGCTGACTGGTGCATCCCAAGGGAGACACTAGGACAAATATGATCCTTCTCTAAGAGTTCCTCAAGCTACATCTTGAGCTCACTAAGCTCATTTGTGGTCATCCTATAAGGTGCTCTTGAAACCAGCTCAGCTCCTGGTTTCTTGATGCTCACTTTGTTCAGCTCCCTATAATCCATGCATAACCGAAGGGATCCATCCTTCTTCATGAAGATGACTGGTGCATCCTAAGGGAGAGACTAGGATGAATATCACCCTTCTCTAAGAGTTCCTCAAGCTGCATCTTGAGCTCACTAAGCTCATTTGTGGTCATCCTATAAGGTGCTCTTGAAACCGGCTCGGCTCCTGGTACAAGATTTATGTGGAAGTCAATCTCTCCACTAGGTGGCATATCTGGTAGCTCGGTTGGAAACACATCTGCAAACTCCTCAAGGACGGGATGATCATCTAGGGAAGGCTCCTTCTCATTTTCTTCCTCTCTATCACTGATGGTGATAGAAAACAATTGGCATCCCTTTTGCATGCTCTGATTAAGTTGCATAGTAGAAATCATACGTAGAGACATGGGCCTCTGAATCTTAGTGATTACTATGGGAGCACCATGATCATCCTCACACTCAATATTTTTCAGGTGACAATCCATCTTGGCTCTGTGGGCGTAAAGCCAATCCATGCCATGTACAATGCCATAAGATCTGAGTGGTGTAACTCTAAGGTCTACTAAGGTGGTGGTATTACCAATTTGGAGCTGACATCCCCTAACCTCTGAATTCACTGACACTCTAGCCCTTGAAGCTAACTCCACTTCCTAACTAACACCTTGTCTAATTGCCACTAGCCCACAACACTCCACAACCAATAGAGATATAAAGGAGTCACTAGCTCTTGAGTCAAACAATATAGAAATACTGATACCTTTGATCATACCTACAGCCTCAATAACTATGGCTTGGTGCTCTGCCTGGAGGTTGTCAACTACTGCAAAGACTCTATGGGACTTTCCCATATCCCCAACCATAGGCTCTGATGTTGCCATCCTCTGACTACCTGCCATCTAACCGTGCAGACACTCTCTTGCCATGTGCCCCATGGTTCCACATGTAAAACAAGCACCACATGCTTGAAGCTATACACCCTAAGGCCTAGAGAAAGACTATCCACCTATCCTGCTCAAACCACTATACCCACCCCTAGAGGACTGTTGAGTCCATACCGAAGGTGTATGAGTACCCTATGCTCTCTAGTTGTGCCTAGGACCCTGTGAATTCTACTAATTGGGATTAAAGCCCTACTATCCCTAGGGGGTCTCTACCTCTGAATCTACTATGACTGTTGTGGAGGAGGGGGTTTAAAGGACCTTGATGCATTCCTATGGTTGCCTTTCTAGTGGGGTTTCTGAAACCTGAAAGACTAGGGTGTGGGGTTTTAGTTCTAAAACCGATCCCTCGTGTCCTGAGGCCTGACCTCAATTTCCTCTGCTATCAAGGCCTTCTCCACGACAACTCAAAGGCTTCCTGGAGCATCCATCTTCAGCAGTCCTACTATCCCAACATTTAGTCCCCTGATAAAATGGTTGATAAGAAGCTTCTCATCCTTCAGGTAATCCACATATGGTAGGAGCTCAATGAACTTACTCTCATACTAGGTCACTGAGAGACCCTTCTACTGGAGGTCGTGGAACTCATCTATCCTATGTTGCCTAAAGTGTTCCAACAGGTATCTCTCCCTAAACCTCTTTGTAAAGATCTCCCATGTGAGGGTGTCTGCAACTAGGCCACACTTGTATTCCTCCAGTCTCCACCATGTGGAGGTCGTGCCTCTCAAAAGGTGAACTGCTACTCGTGCCTTTAGATTGGTTTCATAAGAACACAATGCAAAGCACCAATCTAGGCTCAAAAGCCAAGCCTTAGCTTCTACCCCATCAATAGATCCCCCAGAACATGGTGACTGGAGGTGAAAAACCTCTCTAATCAGATCCCCTGGATCATGACGTGCCCTCTCAATATATATAGGTGCTGCTACTAGAGGTGGTTCAAGTAGATGAACGGACTTAGGCTCATGCTTAGCTTGGCCCTCTAAGGGATTAGGAGGTGGTCTCCTACTTTGTTCCCTATCTGCTTATCTATGGCTTCCTAAGTTATGGTTTTCTACATGATGGTCAATTGCTGGAAGCCTATCCTATACTATCCCAATCAGGTTCTAAAGTGCTAATAAGATGTCTCGATTTGGGTCAACCGGTCATTTGGGAGGAGCCTCTAGGTCCCCTTCCAGAACTGGTTCCTCCCTATCAATATCTTCATGTGCCATACGTGCATGCCTAGGACCCCTACCATGCTTGCGAGCTTGTCCCATAGTTGGAGGCATCCTTATGAGAAAATAAAATAAAAAATAATAACCTTTTTTGGAGAAAAATTTAATTAATTAAATAATTAAAGAGAAACGTAATGGAGAAAGGTTCGTAGTGTTGGAAACCTTGCTCTGATACCAAAATGTCATGCCCAAACTTTTGGGCAAAAATAGAACAACAAATTTTTTTATTTTTATTTTTACAATAGACTCATAAAATAATCTACATTTAAAACGAAATCATTTAAGTTTTGTCTTAAGTAAGGTGTAAATAGAAGTGTTTACTAAAGTTGGAATAATTTACTCAGTCATTAACACAACATTTTTTAATACAAACTGATTATTCCCTAAGAGGGTCATTGCAATTTAATTAGTTAATTTAATCAACCTAATTAATTTGCTGCTAATTAAAGTCGAGAGATATTTAAATGTCTCCATTGTATTAAAATTGTTCTAGGCTAATAAAACAATGATAAAGTTAAATTAAAATTAATTAGTTGAGCGCACTCAAATTCACTTTTTAACTATATCCAATAGGGTTAGCTAATTCAATAATGATAATTGTCAATTACTTATACTTTATGTAGTCACACAAATTTGTCCAGCTTAATTAAATAAATAAATGCTATTTATTTGATTAAAAAAATCCACTAGCCACTAGTTAATTAAATTAATATTTAATTAATTCATCTCCAAACATTCTTCTATTAATTAAATAAATTATTCAATTTATTTTAATTAATTCATTAAATCAAATTCCAATCAATTAAATAAATAAAATCTATTTATTTAATTAAATCCCCTTTTTCCTCTTTTAAATAAATTAAATAAAACATTTATTTAAATCATTATCCCCCCCCACTTGCATTTTCCTATAAATGCAACTTGCACACATTTATTGAAATAAATTAATTTATTTTAATAAAATCCTATTTTCCCTCACCCACCAAATCCACTTGCAAAATCTAATCCCCTTCTAGATTCTTCTAAACCCTTCTCAATTAGCCTAATCCATCCCCTAATTATTGTCACATTCCTAAGCAAAATGGAGTCACTTCTCAAAGACTTCAAAGTCTTTGAAAAGCATTTAATGCTTTGTGTGTTCAACAAATTAACCCCCAAAGTCTTCCAAGACCACTAATGGCTCTTACATGACTATTTATGGCTCTTACATAACCATTTATGGTTATTTCAAACTTGTCTCCCCAAACATTTATTGTTTTGACCATATTCCTCCATTTCACATTTGCACAAGAGTTTATCCATTGGATAAAAGCTTTATTCTTTAAATAAAGAGTTTATTCATTCAACCAACCTTGACTCTAAATCCCAAAGTCATATCAAGCATTTAATGCTTATTCTCTCCCCTCTCAACCTATCTCACATTGACACTTGTCATCCTGGGATTGGGTCGAAAGCCCTCACATGGATTTGAAATCATTCAATCCTAACTCTTGTTGAGATTACTCAATCTCAACCATCCATTGCTCCATTTTTCCTATAAATAGAGCCCATTTCTTCATAATCCAGATCCTAAAAACTTGTATACATTTAAGCTATAGGCATTTTAAGAGAGCATTTTAGCATAATTAACTAATATCTTGTCATTTTGGTTAAAATTAATCATTTTAGCATCAATAGCTTGATATTAGCTTTTCATTTTACATTTGGAGCACAATACTACAATCTCAATCCTCCATAAGCATCCATAGTGCAAAAAGCTGCTGAGAGCTACACTATTTTGGAACTTGGAGAGGAGAGGAAAAAGGGAGAAGAAACCAAGAGCATGTTAGGAGGCATTTGGAGATGCCTCATCATATTTACCTTCCTAGTTAGACATTCTATCATGCTTTTTGGTATCTCTTTTGATATGCTTGTGTAGGAAAGTATTTTGTTTATGATTTCTAACACTAACAACTTGGCTTTTCTTCTTGTTTGTGTTTTGTTATCATTGACTAACCTTCCCTTTTTGCAGAGCATCATTTGGTGAACCTGACGTGAATCCAAGCACCAAAAAAATACCATTTTTTTTGTAAACTAACATGTCTGATTGTTGAAATTGTCACACAGGTTGCGCTTCGGCACTATTGAACATGTTTTAGCGCTACCGATGCTTTTTCTTTTAGCGCTATTGTTCTTACAATAGCGCTATTGTCCAAATTTCAGCACTTTTGGATTTGTTTTGGTGCGTTTGTCGTTCTTTTGGCGCTATTGAAAATCTTTCAGCGCTTTCGCCTCTCTGGTTTTACCCTTCTTTTAGTGCTTTTGTATTAAATAGCGCTTTTGTTTAAACGTAGACTAGCGCTATTGCAACAGAATGTTGTAAAACTCACCTTGTAACCGAAAAATTGAAAATCTTAGGCTTGTGGAAGCCCCTCCTTGGACATAGATTTTACTAACAAATTGTGGTTTGTGCAGGTTAAAACTCATCATTAAAAAAAATCACAAATTTTCCTTTGGTGCTTTTAAAAACTTGAAAACAAACATTTACTTCCATTGCAAGTTAGGATTCATCTTCATTTTGGTGCTTAAAATCAACAAACAAATTTGCTTTCTTTGCATCAAACTAAAAAGATTTACAATGCACACTTTCAAATTTGGTGCACATAAAATACACAATCCATTTATTTTGATTTTTGCAAACAAATTTTACTTCAAGCAAACGTGTATTTCATTAAGTTGACTAGGATTTCCAAATTCTAGATTACAAAACACATTGCCTTTGAAGTTAAAATGAACATCATGATTGTTGGAGCAACATCTCCAAATAGTTAGATCACATTGCAATGACAGATTAAAAAGAACAAGTGTTTTACGTGTTTGGCACGCTTGTGCAAAAAAAAAAAAAAAAAAAAAATCGGTCGAGTGGTCCTACCTCTAACACACACTATCCTCTCCCTTGGCTTTCATGGTCCTAGGTGCAAGAGAAAAGTGTTAGTAACACTCAAAAATTTTATCTTTTTAAGAGAGGTCTGCCAAGGGATCGATACTCTTCGGAACCACCTCGAGCGGTAAATCCTTCGAGCCGCTATAGAAATCAGGTGAGAGTGAAAGCTGTAGCCTTGGGTATAGCTATTCCTACAGTGTAACTGGCCGAAAAGACAAATGGGCCCCACCACCAGTTACAAGGCTCTTAAGTGAGTCACTGCAGAATGAACTTATGTCCAAAAACATCGAACATGACTAAACACTTTTAAGTAGTAGCCCACCCATTCTATTGATTGAGGATATTTGCAATATAATTTAGTGCAAGAGCATAGATGGTTTTGCTCCCAAGATACTCACCATACATATTTCCTTGAGTAGAAACATAGCTTTTTGAAAAGTCACTTGTGGCTTGATAAAAGTGGTGACTCCCCCATCATAGGGATCATCTATTTGTTATGCTTGTGCAAGACTTAGTATATCACATCCTTACCTGCCACGGTAGGATTCATAAGGTATGTAGTACCAAAGTCGAAGAAATATCAAGATGTGGGAAAAATTTATCACAACTGGCCATTTGACCTTAGGGATAAAAAGTGTTTAAAGTGTGTTCATTTTAAAGATGAGGTGCAAATTGAGCCGACTTCAGGCTTTGGAAATACACCTTAAAATACATCTAAAGGAAGGGTCATATACAAGTACAAGGATTGGGTTGATCTAGACCCATACTCATTTGTGCCTTTGGGGGCAACATTCTTGTGTTTGTGTGCTT
This sequence comes from Cryptomeria japonica, assembly GCF_030272615.1. Taxonomy (NCBI): domain Eukaryota; kingdom Viridiplantae; phylum Streptophyta; class Pinopsida; order Cupressales; family Cupressaceae; genus Cryptomeria; species Cryptomeria japonica. Next base: position 185,071,852 of record NC_081407.1, read on the forward strand.
GCTTTGTTTTCTTGTCAAAGAAAAATCAGAAAATCAATCCCAAAAACAAAGTATTCATCCAACCAAACATCTGTCAAAACAACCAAAAACATCAAAAACAAGGTACAAACAACAAAGAGTCAAATTTTATGACCATTCTTCATATCTTGTGAAAAAAGAAGCATCATCAGAATATCAACTTGAAAAGAAGACCATTGAGCGCAAAGGCTTTGATCAAAAGGAGGAAATTCTTCTATATAAATAAACAAATCTTTGTCTCCCATAGATTTTTTTTGCGTCACATGCGTCTCTACCTTCAAAGCAAAACAAACGAATTTGATTTAGAATCATTGAACCGCAGAGCTTTTATGCAATATAGAGCTCTGAGTTATCACAAAAACCAAGGAGGTAAGATTAATCCCAACTTTTTCCCAAATGTCTGTATCATATACAACACAGCTCAAGCAATACCACCAACACCCGAAAGGGAAGAGATAGAGTTTGTCCCATTTGTAACACAAAGTTTTTATTAAAGTTGAAAACATTTCATCATTAATCCATTCCAAACTCTCAAAACATTAAGAGGTTCTTGTTCCAAATTCTCTTTTAGATATTGTTTGAAATCAAACACATCACATCACTTTTTAGATTGTTTCTACATCTAGGATAAGCTCATCCTAAGAGACACATCTACGCAGGTTAAAACTAGTTCATGAGTGAATCCTCTCATTACTAGGTAGTTAAATCTGTAACACATCTCAGATTTCTCTACACCTTATCACATCCAACCTTATCAAAACAATCAAGCAATTCAAAGAAGGAATTTTGGTTACATCTACCTTAAAAGTGCTAAGAGATCCACATGCAACACAATTCACCAACCATCAATCTTTCATTTCATCAACAACTCATCATCATTTTCACTCAACTTCAACAAAAACTCGTAAACAAAATGGCTCAAACCTGATCACGGTCAAGGCAGCGAGAAATAGAAATAGAAGAAGAAGAAGAGGAAAATATCAATGAATTCCAACAAGCACTTGGAGGAAATGCGAATGATGAAAACCCAAGTACTCCTACTCCTGCAACAATAGAAAGGGCTCAGCATAACCCTCTCTTTAACAGACTATTTGACAAAATACTCAGGAGCAATGCGGATGCTCACTTCTTAAAACTTGCTCAAGAAGGAGCAAAACTCCCCTCTGACTTTGATTTTGCCCAATTAAGACAGGCATCAGAAAGACAAAGTCGCCATGAAGAGGAAAGAGGTAGAGATCCCATCAGATATAACATTCCTCGAGGTAACCCACCCCCTCCTCCTCCAAATGAAATGGAGATGTTGCGGTAACAAGTCAAGAATCTCGCCCAACAACTTCATAGTGGTGTCAAAACTAACCAATTCTCACTCAATGACATCTGTCCCTATCCTTTTGATAGGAATCTTTATATGCCACCCTTTCCACGAGGATTCGAAACACCCAAATTTGAAAAATATAGAGGAAAGGGAGATCCTCGTGATCATGTCAGAGAATTTCATTCCGCTTGTCTTGAAGTGGCATATGAAGACACATACCTCATGCGCCTTTTTCCCCAAAGCTTGGGAGGAACATTTGAACATTAGAACATTTGAGGAACTCATCCAGAAGTTCCTAGCTCATTACTCTCATAACATTGAACGCGACATCACCATGGCTGATCTGTGCAACACTAAACAAAAAGTAGGTGAATTATTCTCAGTATTCCTGCAATGATGGCGTCAAATGTCTAGCAAGCATTCTCTTCAGTTACCTAAATGAGAACTAGTGGAAATATTCATTTCCAACTTAAACGAAGAAATGGAATTTCACCTGGATGTCAAAGACATAGAGTCTTTTAATGATATGATCACCAAGGGTTTAAAATGTGAAAGAGCACTTATCAAGAAAGGACTCATCAAAATCTGTAATGAACCCAAAGATGGTCCTCGCCCATGCTTCAATAGCGATAAACCAAACTTCTGGAATAAAAACAATAATATCGTCAATGATGGGGTTGTAGATGCCAGGACTATCCAAAATGCACAACCTGTGGTTCGGTTTGCAGGACAAAATCCTCCACCTCAGAACAACACAAATGTTCCTTCAAATCAAGGTCGCATCACATCTCATGATGAACCAAGACCTCGTCAGCAAAAATAGAAACACACATACACTCCCTTAGGGGAACCTATTGAAACAGTATTGCGACAACTCATTTCTCAAAATTTGGTCACTCTACCTAAACTATCAAACTATGAGCCTCAGGTCAAACCGGCATGGTGGAGAGATACTAAACACTATGAATTCCATCAAGGAAGAGGGCACAAGACAAGTAATTGTCACCGATTAAAAGATCTTATTCAGGATCCTATTGATCGAGGAGAAATTGAAATTGAAGGACATGACCCAAAAACAACAAATAATGATCATCTGATGTTCAAAAATCCACTTCCATCGCAAGATAAAAGGGGTCCTTCCACTTCCAAGAGAGGCACTGATACCACTGATTATACACAAGCTGCATATAATTACACTGTCAATCATCTGTATGATGCCAATGAACAAGTTGCAACAATAAACTTCAAAAATCCCAACTCAAATTGCAATGTTGTTACACGTTGTGGCAAGGTCACCATAAAGGCAGCTCCACAAGGCACCACCTCCATCCCAAAGCAGTACAATCTTGTGGAACAATTAGACAAAACCCCTGTGCTTATATCCATTTTAGAGCTTTTGCGCCTATCACCATCTCATAAAACTATCTTGGATCAAGCCCTCCAAGAGGCATCAGTCCCTACAAATCTGAATACAGACCAATTTCAAGCCATGGTTGGAAGTCTAAAGTCATCACCTTGTCTCACTTTTTCCGAAAGTGACAACTCTTCCTTCCAACAACCTCATAACACTTCACTACACATTGAAGGCTTTATCAACCAGCATAGGATCAAGCGAGTCTTGATCGATAATGGAGCATGCCTAAATATTTGTACATTACAGTTGGTCACAGCATTGGGATATGCGGTAGAATCAGTGGATCCTCGTAAGAAGATCACAATCAAAGCCTATGACGATGCAGAGTGTTCATCCAAAGGAGTTGTGGTACTACCAATCTGAGTGGGCCCTGTGGTAAAGCACATCATTTGTCAAGTTCTAGACCTTCCTCTACCATACAATCTATTGTTAGGAAGACCTTGGATATATGCCATGCAAGCCATTCCATCTGTTATCACTGATTAAAAATGGGCTTTTCTTTTTCCATGGTTGGTTGTGTTTTGTTGAATTTTTTAATAAGGTGTTGTTCCTAATGCCTCTGCTTTGTTCTAGACCTCAAGGGTTTAAGGGTTTGTGTTTTTAGATCCTCTTGTGTTCATTTTAAACCCTCTGGTTTCTAATCCTTCGTTACTTTATTCACTTAAGTAATGGGTCGTGGGGTCGTAGGAAGTGTCCCCCCCTTGTTGTTTGCCTAGGCGGTTATGTTAATTAATCAAAAAATTTATGCCTTGAATGTTTTCTTTTAAAGTTGTCGGGCCCAGTAACTAGTGCGCATCTCACGGATTGATCCATGGCTCGCGCTATTTCGCTAGGTGAAGCTGTGCATAGTTTAAAACTAGTGAAGTTGCGAAAACCACATGGCATGCCACATAGACCGTCTAGCTGGTTGTTGACAACGAATAAAATGGCGGCACATGGCACAAGTCACAATAGTCAGTGGGTTAGGATTAAAGGTTGAAAGGCAGGCCCCAGGGGTGAGTTAGGTCACAGGTGGAGATGACTTGGTAGGTACAGCTATTAATAATTTACCAGAGCCCTGTAGTTTCCTTTTGGCAAATAACAGAGTGACAAGTCAGCTCCAAAAGTGACTGGGTGCCAGGTGTTCATGATGAGTCAGCGGGCCCACCCCTCCTGAGAGCCCTTTCAGAGGATTAAACACCGATCAACTTCAGAGATGATTCGACGGCTCGCACTATTTTGCAAGGGTAAGATGTTCATCCTTTATACCCCACGAAATAGCGAGAGTGAACGCGAGCCATCCACGTGTCATGATGATGACCTGGAGGATGTAGCTACCGTGAAGAGAGTGGGGCCCTGTGGTTTCCTTTTGGCAAATAACAGAGTGACAAGTCAGCTCCGAAAGTGACTGGGTACCAGGTGTTCATGATGAGTCAACGAGCCCACCCCTCCTGAGAGCAACTTCAGAGGATTAAACACCGATAAACTTCAGAGATGATCCGAAGGCCTGCACTATTTCACAAGGGTAAGATGCTCGTCCTTTATACCCCGCGAAATAGCGAGAGTGAACACGAGCTGTCCATGTGTCATGATGATGACCTGGAGGATGTAGCTGCCATGAAGAGAGTGGGGCCCTGTGGTTTCCTTTTGGCAAATAACAGAGTGAAAAGTCAGCTCTGAAAGTGACTGGGTGCCAGGTGTTCACGATGAGTTAGCGGGCCCACCCCTCCTGAGAGCCCTTTCAGAGGATTAAACGCCGATCAACTTCAGAGATGATCCGACGGCCTGCACTATTTCGCAAGGGTAAGATTCTCATCCTTTATACCCCTTGAAATAGCGAGAGTGAACGGGAGCCATCCACGTGTCATGATGACACGTGCTCTAAGAAAGAAAGTGTGGGCCCGCTAAGGTGGAACCGGCGGTATGAAAGAAAGACAGGTGGTTGGTATCAAGTGGAATGTGAAGGGAATTTTAAGGCCAATGGCTGGACGCCGGTATGTAACCAATAGAAAAGTGGGACCCAAAGAAAAGCCAAAGCCGTTAGTTGATCTAACGCTCGATCAAGTTTCTTTTGATCTAACGGTTGGCGTTATTTCACAGGACCAAGTTGCCCAATAGTTATGCTTTGCGAAGTTGCAAAAGAGCAAAATGAAACACTTGCAGGAATGTTGTGACCCGTTGGAGTGAAAAATATGAATTCTCGTATGAATTCAATTTTGAAGGGACGACCGGAGCATGCGGAATCAATGTTATAGTTAGGGCCTTGAGTACAAATATTTGATTTCCTATCAACCGGGTGAAGATATCTTTTAAAGGATTTTGCAGAAGAGTAGACGTAGAGTTATTTTCTTCAGATACAGAGCAAGTCGGTTTAGTTGCAGAGCAAATTCCTTCAAGCAAAGAATAGGTTCTCTCATATTTTTGTGTAGCAATTCTTGTGCAGTGTTCTAAATTAGATAATTGTTTCTTTGCAGAGTTGTTTAAGAGTGACATTTATTTCTCGCATTTTCAAATGGCTCCTAAAAGAGAATTTTCTGGTAAGGTTAATTATTTAGAGAGGAGTGTCTGTGATGATTTTTTAGAACAGTTGACATTGTCAGCTAACTAGGCATCAAAGGCAAAAGAGCTAGTGCCTAAGGCTCCCCGTCTAAAGATAGCAAAAGGATTGTATGACAAGGGCAATTGGTTGAGAGACCCGCAGGTTGGACTGTCTGGGTTGGGATTGTTTAAAGTGGGATTCAGAATGAGAAATTCTCCTGCCCCACAAAACAGTATCTGGGAACTGGATGTTGGGAAACTAGTAGTCCCAGGGGTGTTCATGGATATAGATTTACTAACCCAGATTGCATTCAACTATGATCCAGTCACAAGAAGCATTTGGGATGTAAATGGGAAAACCCTTGTGGAAATTAATGCTGAAGAGTTTAGGATAGCATTTGGGCTTAATGAGTTTACAAACTTTCTAGAACCAATAAACTTCATAGCATTAGCCCAAATTTATGGTGCATAGAGGAGTCATCTCAGGAATGGGCGTCTTAAGGAATTCTTTGTAAAAATAGGGGGGTTAATAGTTGTAGGACCCAACACACAAGAGCCCTTTTCATTAAGCATGTTCACCCTGAGGGCTAAAGGGATGTATTGGGCACTTTGCCAAGTTTTGGGAGAAGATGCAGAAGCAAATATGCTGAATCATTACTTGTTAATGATTGCCCAAATTTTGAATCCTTCTCTTGCAATCACATTTGATTATGCTGCTTATATTGTTGATGCTATTCATGGAGGGTTGATAGGAATCAAGAATGGAAAGGTGGATAGGCCTTTCAGATGGTATTCACTCCTAATGCATCTTTTTCTCTTCAAAGGTGGTGATTACTTTGCCAGTGGTCTGGAATTGGTCAAGGAGAAGGAAGGAGAAAAAATGCTAGTACAATTATGGAGTACTGTTTTGTCATGGGATAGAGAGCATGCCAGTTTTCTGAAATTTGATAAATATTTTGCATCTAAAATAAGGACTCTCCTCTGCTTAGAGAACCCAAGAATCCCCAAGGTTCTTCTGGAATCCGTAAGACCAAAATAATTCACAGAGAACATAAACATTGTTCATAACTGGGGTGACATTTATTTATATCCAGTTTCCATAGTTTTCAGAGTTTTTGGTTTCAGAGGCACTCCATTTTTGTTACCTTACCAGGTCCCTCTCAAAGTGGGAATCGCGGAGATCCTCAGACAAATTGGTGGCTTGCAAGAGGCAGAGTTGACAGGCAGGGGTAAAGGGACTATTTTCCCTGCAGCTACCATAGTCCACCAATTTGTAATAACAAAGGGAGGCTGGAATTGCTTTGAGGATTTCCTCAAACCTTATCATTTATCCACTGCAGTGTCCAGGTGTGCTGATCCAGAGGACTTCTTCAACAGTATGTTTAGGAAGAAGGTAGCATGCAGAGGTAGGCCTCATCAATTCCATTTTCCTGAGGACCTCATCAGAAATGAATTTGATCTAGATGAGCAAGAATTGAGAAAAGAAAAGTGGGTGGCTTATAAGAAAGCCCTGGATTTTGTGCATCAGTTTGATGCTAGCTATGACCCATTGTCTAGCTTTTTCCCACTAGAAGAGAAAATAAAGTTTCTAATTGTTTGCTTTGAAGATGTGATGCAGACATTGAAGGAGAAGAGGGAAGTTGTAATCAAGAGAAACCCTAAGAAAGCTAGAGTGATCCTTAGTAGGTCAGCTTCTAGCAAGCCAATCCCTCTTGGTGATTACACACTGCATAAAAAATTAGGTTATAGTGTGCTGGTGCCTACAACAGGGGAGCCCTCTACCTCCAAAGGAAAGAGGAAGATACAAGATGTCATCAACATCCAAGAGAGCCCAAAGAAGCAAAGGGTGGGGAAAGAAATACAATGAGATACACCTTTGTATTCCCCATCCCAATCCCCTATCCATATAGGAAATGAGCAAGCAGTAGCTGAGCAACTCATATAATTGGGTAGTCTAGGGGAAATTGCATACACATATGATGAAGTAGAGGAGGGGATGCCGGAAGAACCCATTGCTGCTGGAATGGATATTACCTCCACTGAACTTAAAGGCCAGGAGTGGGATCCCAAAATAAAGTAGCCAAGTAGTGTCTTTCTAGTTGATAATAATTTTGTCACATCAGAAGCATTCATGCAATTTACATGGAAGCAGCATATAGATAGATATAATGCTAGATGTGAAACAAGAAAGGTAGAGTAGCCCAATAAAGACCCAGCCTTGGTGGAAGAGGAAATAAAGCAGGAGATGATGGAAGAATTCAAAACCATCACCCCTAAGTAGGGACGAGATATGGTAGCACAAGCTGGAGTGCTTATCTTACCTGAATGGGATATTGTTGATGCCCTAGTATTAGATGCAGTAAGGAAAGAGACTAAACCTATGGAAGGGGTCACTTTCAATAAAGATAATGTTGCACTTGTTATGTGGTCTCTCAAGAGAGATGAGAGCAAGAAAAGTAAGGACACCCCAGGGTCAAGTTACCTTGGTGGAATGATGGTGAAGAGAGTGCAGAGTACAGGGGTAGTAGAGGCTGCCAGCACTGTGTTGGAGACTGCAAAATTCAGTGTTGCAGTAGCGGAGAAAGAAGCCAAAGAGAAAGAGGCCCTCCAAATCAAGTTGGAAATAGTTTTAAAGGCCTACAATAGTGCCAAGGAGGAGATAAGAGGTAAGGATAACATCATTGCTAAATTGCAGAGCCAGTTGACTGGACAACACCATCAAGGTGAGTCTTCAACACTGATGATCTCCTCTTCTCCTGCAAGACCTCCACCTACTAGCCCTATCATTGAGTTTCCACCATCTCCAGCACCCTTCAACGCTCAAATGATTGAAATCACTCCCCAAGAGTTAGAAAATTTGAAACATGCTCAGGCCTTATATGAAAAGAAGTATGAGGAGAGGGTAAGAGCTACAATTTCTAGTTTTGCAGATACAATAAATGCCTCATTTCTCTACAACAATGTAGGTAAAATTATGGAAATATGGAATGAGCTCAAGAGAGACAAGGCCATTTTGACGCCTATTTTTGACAGATGGAGGCCTAGGGAGCTAGATTTAGAATTTATGTGTGTATCCTATGATGAAGCAAGGGCCAATCCCATTATTAAATCCACTTCTGATGTCGCTAAACTCTTAATTCAATTAGCAGTAGAGGTGGATAATGTGGATAGAAAGGTCAATTTGTGCAAGAAGGAATACACTGACCAAGTTTTTGAGTTGCTCCCAAGAGTTTTTGCTAGCCCGGATCAGTTAAAAGACAAACAAATATGGCTTAAGGAGATAGAAGTTAAGTTATCAGCAAGAGTTAGAGGAATGATTGATCTTGATGATGCTTCTTTCTTCGTTGTGACAATCCAAGAGATAGAAAAAATTAAATCACACTATGGTTTTCTTAATTCAGAAGTCAACAAGATGAGAAATTCTTGGAAAAGGTTGACTAAAACTAAAAATAATGTGATTAATTTCTCCTGGCCGACAGAAGAGGTATATAGTGAGTGGGCAACTAAATATGCCACCCATGATCCAAAACAGTTGTAGGATGCCCCTGAAAAGATAGAAGAGGTTGCAACCGAACAACATGTTGAAGTAACTGCAGAGGCTGAAAAGAGCTTGTAACTGCTTTTGCGAAAAGCTTGTAACCTCTTTATTTTGAAAGAAATGATTGTAACAAACTCTCCTCGAGAAGTCCAAAGCTTTGTGCATCCATGATGTTATAAATGGATACCAGGACTAGAGGAAAAGAGATCGCAAAAAATTGTAAGAAAACGCTGCAGAAATTTATCTGAGCTTTTCTAAGTATAATGGAGAATCCAAATTTCTTGTAATATTTCTTGAACTGAATATCAATATATAGACCATCGGTTTTGAGTAAAGTTCTATGTTGTCTTCAAGTTTGTTCACAAATTTATTTACTATTTTCATTCTAAATAATCCAGGGTTATTCTGTTTGAATGGAATTGTAAAGCAATTTTAGTATCAGTGTTCGTTAGCTTTTCTCTTTAGGAGGGAAATTAAAGAGGTGGGGATCACTCATACCAGTAAACTCTCTGGAAGGAACTTTGAATTTTGATGACCATAGCTTAGTTTAGAATGCTTAAATTCTTGTAAGTGTCAGGCATATACAAGGATTGATCGAAACCAAGCCGACGGGAAGCATAAAGATGTTTTGTTTGAGGAGTCTTATTTGAGTTTAGACGACTCTTTGACCTTGGATAAGGCACTGGTATTAATTGAAGTTGTTCATTGCATGCTTTGTTGATCAAAATGCTGAACTTAAGTATAATTTCCATTCTTTGTTTACAGTTGATTTCAAGGTGAATAGACCCACTGGTTTTCTGGACTGGTTTGCTGTGGGTTTATGTTTGAAAGCGTGGATTTAATTCATAAAGGTATACCCACCTGGGCTCTGAGTAAGCCCAAAGTGTAGAAGGTCTAATCAAACCTTGTCATATGTTGTCTTGAGAATTTCCTTATCTTTGATATCTCTTCTGCACCAAGCTTTAAAACATATTATTTTAAGGATGTTAAAGGGAATCAGATTTTGAAGACAACGCCATCTACCTACCATCAATGTATCAAGTTCCCACATAACGGTGTAGAAATCATGATCCTGGGCAATGCAAATCCTTTTGTGTATTGCCATAATATCAGCCATCAACTAGAGATTACTGTTCCTAATAATAGAGAAGCCATTTCCTCCACATCATATATAAGTCCCACCTCTCTTGCCAGTTCAAACACCACTATACCCAAGCAAGAAAAGCTTAAGATGAAAGTAGCAGAGGAGGTCCTGGGGAATACAACTTGAGTCAACTCTTTTGTGTGGGACAAATGCCCACTTCTCCTCGAACACATGGTAAACCACAGCAGGAACTCCAACAACCACTGATCATGCTAGCATGTGCTTTGACACCTTTCATCCTTGGAAAGAGTCAAGAAGAAGAAACCCAAGATGAGGACTTGGCGGAATGGATCTATAAAGATCCCATCACCACTGATCTACCACAAGTTAAACTTCCTATGGATCAGTATGGCAAAGGTCTACTCATCATGCAAAGGATGGGATATGATGGTCAGAGTGCTTTGGGATATTGCAAACAAGGACGACATGAACCACTGCTCCCGAAATTAAAGCCCAAAGGTAACACAAGCCTAGGCTTTGAAAAAGAGATCTTTCCTAAGCTCAGATTCAAAGGAAAACCCAACAAACCATTATGTTAGCCTACTACAAAGAGGACACCTTTCATAATCAAAGCACCATCAAGCACCATCCCAACTGCCCCATCGAGGCTCAAAACCCCAACACGACTATCACCAATGCTGCTTATCCCACCAAGCGAACTAGTAATCCCATCAATAGTACCATTAGCAGTAGCAATTGTGTCAGAACCTGCAGCAGCATCTATAGCACCAGCAGTTCCAGCAGAAGCAACTGGGTCAATATTACTGATACTCCCTATACCAGATTCCTTAATCCCCATCACCCTACCTGCAGCACCGATCACTACAAAGGTACATCAACCAATCACACCTGCAGTATTTAACTCAAAATACATCCCAGTATGGTATAGTAATCGAATGCTGGAAAGTGACTCAAAGACCGACTCACATGAGTGGGAATTTGATTCTGTACAGCTTAACACTTCAGATGAGGAAGACACATCACCACCTCCGCCACGCAAAGACATCCCTATTTACGGAGAAGCACAGATAAAGACCACTTGGGTTCCTGAATTGGAAACATCTTCCATAGACCCTACGTCTCATCCTACGCCTGATTCTGACAAGGAGAGTACCATTAACAACCTTCACCATAACATCTTAACCCTCACTGATACATCTAACGCACTTAACCTAATCGATGAAGTAATGCCCATTATCCACCTTGAATGCATCGAATGGAACCAACCAAATCCCCCATGTCTTGACTTCTTCCAAAATGATGAGGCCATCATTGACTTTTTGGAATTAAGGGATAACCTATGAAGCGGGGATCACAAAGCTGGATTCGCCATCGAACTTAATAGCACAGCATACTTCGGGGCAGATGCCAAACCTTTCAGCTACAAAAATATAACAATAAAACATGGATCTTCCAGTGAAAACCACACTATGGCACTGTTTGATCCAACAAAAGTAAAAAGAAAGAGCGTATCCAATGGTGAAAACCTCTCTGAGGTGCCTGAGGATGAAGGGTTTGACATTCTCCCTGATAGTACACAACAGGAACGATCAACGATTCTCATTGAGGAAACCAAAGAATACAATGTGGGGACTCTTGAAAATCCTCATATCATACATCTGGCATCTCTTCTCACTCCAGAGGAACAGCCTAAGTTTATAGAGTTCTTCCAGAAGCATCAGATCAACTTTGCATGGTCATATGCAGACATGTCTGGGCTTGATCTTGATTTAGTCATGCATCACCTCACCGTCGCAGAAGGAGCCAAACCTGTCAAGAAGAAGCTTCGTAAGATGCATCCTCAAATTGTAGTACTAGTCAAAACAGAACTCAAGAAACTCCTAGATGTTGGTTTCATTAGACCAATTGATTATGCTGATTGGATCTCCAATATTGTGCCTATCGGCAAACCAAAAGGGGGCATCCGCATTTGTACTGACTTCAGAGATCTGAATAAAGCATGTCCTAAGGATGACTTCCCCTTACCAAATATCGACATCATAGTGGATCTGACAGCAGGACACACCATGCTTTCACTCATGGATGGTTTTTCAGGATACAATCAGATAAAGATCGCACCAGAAGATTAACATAAGATAGCCTTTACATGTCCATGGAGCACATATTGCTAGAATGTGATGCCTTTTGGTCTCAAGAATGCAGGAGCAACCTATCAAAGGGCAATGACCACCATCTTCCATGAAATGATGCATACTATGATGGAAGATTATGTTGATGACTTACTAGCAAAATCACTCACCAGAGAAGGGCATCTCCACATCTTAGATAAAATCTTTGATAGAGTGGAACAATACCATGTTCGACTCAACCCAAAGAAATGTGTCTTTGGAGTAACCTCCGGGAAGCTTCTAGGATACATTTTCTCAAGCAAAGGCATTGAGGTCGACCCAGCAAAGGTAAAAGCAATCATGGACATACCACCACCAAAGAATATCAGTCAGCTAAGGACATTACAAGGGCAACTTCAATCCATTCAAAGATTCATTGCACAATTGGCTGATAAGTGTCACCCATTTACACATCTGTTACATAAGAATATCCGCTTTCAGTGGGATGCTCGATGCCAGCAAGCATTTCAGATGCTTAAAAACTATCTCATGAATCCACCATTGCTGATGCCACCAGATCCAAGTAGATCGTTGTTATTATATATCTCAGTGACAAGTACAGCATTGGGTGTACTACTGGCACAACATAATGCAGAAGGAAAAGAGTGTGCTGTTTACTACATCTCTTGCACATTGGTGGGCTATGAACTCAATTACACACCTATTGAGCGAGCTTGCCTAGCAATAATCTTAGCAGCCACTAAATTGAGGCACTATCTGTTGACACACAGGGTACAACTCATTGCAAAGATTGATCCACTCAATTATTTACTCAGCAAAGCAGCATTGACAGGTCGCTTGGCCAAATGGGTGATGATTTTAAGTGAATTTGACATCGAGTATGTGGACCATAAAGCTATCAAAGGTCAAGTTATTGCAGATCAGTTGGCCAATGCACCACTCATAGGAGATCATCCTCTCATTTCCAATTTTCTAGATGAAGAGATATTCATGATCACAACAACACAATCATGGAAATTATACTTTGATGGTTCGTACACTAGGCATGGCTCGGGGGCAGGCATTCTATTTATCACACCTCAAGGTGATAGCATCTCGAAGTCTTACAGACTCACATTTCCATGCACTAACAACATAGCAGAGTATGAGGCCTTGATCACAGGACTCAGGCTAGCTGTACAATGGAAGTTACAAGAACTACAAGTATATGGCGACTCACAATTGGTCATTCGACAAGCAACAGATGAATATCAGACCAAGGATGATAAACTCATGCCATATAAGCAAATAGTGGAAAACCTAAAGACATCATTTACTACTATCACTTTTGAGCAGATACCAGGAGATCAGAATCGAGCTGCAGATGTTATGGCTACCATCACATCTCTCCTAGATCTTCCATAGAATTCAACATGCTACGAGTTCTTGGTCGAACAGCTTTGGATCCCCACTTATGACATCCCCGAATCTAAAATGATATGTCGCCTTGTTGGTTCTGAATCCCCATGGTACGATGAATTTTACACCTATCTTCACGATCACACCCTTCCTCCCAACCAATAAAATAACCAATGTAAAACCTTCATTCGCCAAACTGCTCGATATACCATTATTGCTGAAACCCTATACTGTCGTTGTCTTGATGGTACTCTCCTTCGATGTCTAGAACAAGATGAGATAACAAAGGCTTTGGAAGAAGTCCATGAAGGAATTTGTGGGACTCACTCAAGTGGTCCGTCACTAGCCAAGAAACTCCTGCGCAATGGATACTATTGGCCATCTATGGAAAAAGATTCCTACTACTTTGTCAGAAAATGCAAGAAATGTCAAGTTCATGACGACTTGATACATGCACCAGCCCAGGAATTGCAACCAATCACAACACCATGGCCTTTTTGTCAATGGGGTCTTGACCTTGTGGGTAAAATCCATCCCTCCTCATCCAATGGCCACAAATTCATTATTACCACCACCGAATATTTCACAAAGTGGATCGAAGCTATTCCACTTACCCAAGTCACCGGCAAGCAGATTGCCTCATTCATCCTTAATTACATCATCTGCCAGTATGGTGTGCCCATGTCCATCATCACAGATAACGGTCTTCCTTTCAAAAATCAGGATGTCTGTGAACTTTGTGAAAAATTTCATATCCAACACCACTTTTCCACTCCCTACTACCCACAAGGCAATGGTCAGGCCGAAGCATCCAATAAAAACATATTGAGGATCCTAAAGAAGATGGTCAATGATGCTGGCCGTGATTGGCATGTTCAACTAAATCCGGCGCTATGGGCATATCGAACTAGCATTCGAACCCCTACAAGTGCAACTCCTTATTCATTGGTCTATGGTGCAGAAGCTATCTTGCCTATTGAGGTTGAGATACCATCATTATGGGTTTCCTTGCATAATCTGATAGATGATGAAGCTTACAAAGTATCTCATCTTCAGGACTTAGAGTTACTTGATGAGAAGCGACAAGCTGCGTACAATCATCTCAAAGCCTATCAGCAGCGCATGAGCAGAAGCTACAATCACCAAGTTAGACCTCGTACATTTGAGGTAGGTGATCTTGTTCTTCGAGAGAATCCTCGCAACCAACCAAATAGAGAACATCAGGGCAAGTTTGAATCAAACTGGTTAGGCCCATATGTTATCACTGCTGTGTTCGGGTCCGGGGCATATCAGTTGGCTACATCAAAAGGAGAACCACTCGCAGATCCAATCAACAGCGTGCACCTAAAATGGTTTTATACCTAAGCTGTACAAAGCATCAGGCTCCCCTACATACCAGAAAATACCAAAAACATTCAGAAAAATGTCCTGAAGAAAATACAAAAACATTCAAAAAAGTAAAGAAAAATCATGCATCCAAATGGTGAACAACCACTCGGGTGGCACCTTGGGTAAGTACGATGGTAAAAACCTGGCAAACAGGTGCCACTCGTAAAGGCTATGGCTTCATTTTCTTTCAGACTTGTTGCGATCACATCTACTTCATACACATATCCATCCATCTAAACCATGGCTTGATATTTGCTCTGTAATCAAAGAAAGTACTTCATGCATCTTGCATCCTGCTTTGTCATAGTCATGTCTAACTTGGGGGAAATACCTCTCAATCTAGTTGATGGAAGTGGATTCTACATTACTGGTGGTTCATTGGGTAAAACATTTCACAAAATCCAAAAACATTCAAAACATTTCACAAAATCCAAAAACATTCAGAAAAATGTCTCAACAAAAATACCAAAAACATTCAAAACAATTCAAAATCCAAAAACATCGACAAAACCATTGAAAAATCCAGCAAAAACATGGCAACACCTTGTACATACTCATCCATGCAGATACCACAACAAGCATTGACAAAATACTCACACGATGACCATTTACCAATCGACCACACAATCCACATCAACACTCAAAAAAAACTGTCTTCAACAAGGATGCATCCTTCCTCACCAAAACAAAGACAAGAGTGACGTTTTCTTTGACAAGAAAATTATGTTAAGCTATCAAATACTTGGTTGGTTTGTGAGTACAATCATTCATTTATCTATATCGGGATCTTTCAGCATTGTTTTGTATCGTTTGCACCTTATTTCCGATGAAGTTCTGGGGCATGTACTAATGGTATCTACGTGGGAAGTTCACCAAGCTATGTGATCTTATGCAAAATACGGTCATAGATCACTACGGCTTGCTGACTACAGCGTATACCTCGACCATATGGGCATGAACCATTACCAAGGATCCTTATTCTTTATTCTTTATGTATATACTATTTGTTTGCAGGTACAATGCTCATTCTTTGGTTCCTCCTCATCCAAACTGGATAAAGGTTTTATCTCTTATTACGGTATGCACTTGTCTCAGGATATGATCAACCTAAGATCAAGGAGGACGATCCAAGTCATGCATGAATAGAGATAATCCTTGTCTGTTCCGCAAGCAATACTTTGGTCGACTTGACCCTTATATCAAGTCGTTTGTATTAACTTGCTATATGAAAATCCATGTAAGGAATACTCAGGTCATCTTGAATCATTATGTCAAGATGCTTGTATTCTCTTCCAACATTTTAAAGCTCAATGATGAAAATAGAGCACTATGGATCATCATTTCATCTCATCTATTTATATATTGCATTCCATTGCATATCACCCATCCATTCACTCATTCATATATAGGATTTATATGCAAAAATGTGAAAATTAAGCTGGTCTTGGATATAATCACAACCGAGTACTCTGATACATCATCAATGCATCATGCCAAGTCTTACAAACCTTACATTCCTCATGGTCATATCATCATTACATTTAGTTGCATCTTGCATTAAGAAACATTCATGTCATTTTTTAACTTAACATTGCATATAGTTCATTTTTGACATTAGTTTTCATTAAATCATTTGCATCATTGCATCAATCATAAAATAATTAGATTCATTCGTGAGATCAAATTGCCTTTGATTGTTTTAAAGCCATTTACTATGCATTCCTTTAGTGTTAGTTATCCATTATCATTTTATTATCCTTTATCATTTATTATTGTATACATTCATTTATTCATTTAGTGAAAAAGTGCATTCATTCATCCATTAACTAAGTATCTTATTATGCTCATTTTAGGATTCATTCACATTGCATTCATTATCCTCTTTTTAATTACATGAAGGTGTAGTTATTAAAACATTAGTTATAGTAACATCACATTATCATTTGTACTTAAATCATATTTACGCATTTAGAATCATAAATCCATTTGTTTCCAAAACATTGGTTCATACCATTTTATATATATCCATTTTACATGTGCATTCATTTAGGCATTATCATATAAACATTTGTACTTTACATTTTGTTCATCCATATTGCATTTATTTAACAAACATCTAGATGCATATTTATCCATAACCATCATTCATTCAACCATTGCATTAACTTCATCACATAAATCATATCATCATTATATTACAATAGGAAACACCAAAATCCTGTTCATAAATTATTATAAGCATACATCATCATCATGTCATTACATACATAAAGCATTACATCAAAAATCAAACAAATCATACATATATAAACCTGCATTCATATGTCAGTAGCCAACATCGTACATCATCATAAACACATGCATACAAGAAACATCTCATCAAATGCATCCATATACACATATCCATCTAAGCAATAAACTCATCATCCTGTATAAACATCCATATAAATCAAATGCATATCATCAAAATATGGGATCTCCTCATATATCTCATCTCATATATCAGAGTACAATGAAGTCTACAAAATCGGCTACCAAGAGCCATCCAAGATACAGTCCAAAAAATAAACAATGATACAATACATGTATGCAAAAATGCTCTCTCAAATACCACTCTGGCCAGATGCTATCCCAACACCTCCACCTGCTCCACCACTAGTGCTGGCACCCCCTACTCCATCTCTCCATGGAGGCCTCATCGAACCACCACTCCCTCTTGCATCCCCTGATCTCTCCCACCTCAAAGGACCCATCACCCCCCCACTGCTCTGCACCCTCTGCGATCGCTCTAATCTAGCCTGCCGCATCTGAGAATAACTAAGAGCTCGCTGACTAACTGGCACCACCTGCTCATATAAACCCCACCAGTACTCTATCTCCACCTGTGCTCGCCACATCTCCCTCATCACCTCCCCCGTAGGCCCCTGTGCTCCTACTCTAATCCAGACTCTCTCCTACAGCTCCGCCAATCTCTCCACTGTAGTATCCCTCTCCCACAGCACCACTGCCATCTCTGACTCCCATGCAAATAGCTGCACATCCCTAGCTGCCACCTCCGCCTCCAAATCCTCTATCCAAGTCTGCAAGGGTACTATCATGTGATCCCGCAGATCTCCAGTGGCTCCCTCCTCGGTATCCATAGCTGCCTCCCCTACACCACCCTCTCCCATAGTCTCCTCCCCTCTGTCCATTGGGATCTCTCTCTCCATCCCCCTCCCACTCAGCTGAACTCCTCTTGGTATCAATGGTCCCTATGATATCTATAGCGGTAGTCCACCTCTCCCTCTCTACTGACTCCGCATCCCCAATCCTCCACCACCTCCACCTCCACCTCCTCCATCTCCTCCACCACCTCCTCCACCACCTCCTCTACCTCCTCCACCTCCACCTCCTCCATCTCCTCCACCTCCTACTCCTCCTCCTCAACCTCCTGCCCTCCTCTGTCCCCATCCCCTCTCATCCTCAAACACTGGGATCGGCTCTGCTGGATCCGATATCCATGGGATCGGGTGCGCTACTCGATACTGCATATACTCATATGTCACCCCTGCATCAACGACCCTCGGTCATATGTCCCATGGTCTTGCCTGTAGTGTCCGAAACTCTGTCAGTGCCTAATCATAAGGTAGCACTAGACCCCATGCATACCTCTCCCGAATAACCTGAGCATCCTCTCCTAATCCACTGGGCAGTCCCTGCTGCTGTCCAAACTGCCTCATCACTCTCCCGGGCACCTGTCTCTCCACATGATATGTAGTCCTCCCAATGAGGAATCGATTCATAAACACATAAGACAATGCCTCTACATCATCATCCCATGGCTCACACTCCAAGTATGGCCGCCATATCATTGCATCTAGATCGTCTAGTGCCCACTGCCACCACTCTAACTTCCCCAAGTGGGGCTGACTCATCATGCCGCTATACATAAACATATACGACTAGTCTACTACATGGAATCTCAGACTCACCGATCGAGTCACTAGTAGATGCTCCCAAGCCCAAATATGTAGCAGCATCATGCCCATTGCTAAGGAACCCCTCCCCCGATAAACCACCTCATGGAGCTCCTGGTACATGTGCGCCAGCACGCATGATCCCCATGCAAAACGGGTCCCCTCGGTCATCATCATCTCGATAACCTGCCCCCATCCCACTGCCAAACCATGTGCATGCCTGTCTGGACATAGCAGACCTCCTACAATACCTAACAAAACTGCTGGTAGAGGCTCATATAATGCCACTATATCCTCCCAGGCAATCGAGCCATCATCAATGAAAACATCCTCATCAAAAATCCTTTGCACCGAAAGAGTCCCCCAGGATTTGTCGTATGTGACCAGCTTCCCCTGAATCAAAATCCGCAAGATGCGCCACACATCTTTCAAGGTCACTGTCATCTACCCCTATGCCAAATGGAAGGTGCATGTCTCGCTGTACCACTGCTCTGCTAGTGCTGTGATCAGACCATGATTCATACGAATCATGGGCATGTGCATCACCTCATATAGACCAGTCGCGGCAATGTAGTCTATCTCTGCCTGTGTCAATCGGTCCCACAACCCCTGTGTCATAGGATGCTGCTCCCGTAACTGCAACACGTGCAGCTCCTCCTGCACATCGACATTCATCAATCACCATCAGTTGTTTTGTTTTCAAACTTTCTTAAGTTTAAACCTAGACTATCAATAGATACTTTGATCAAGCATCTTCGGGTCTCAACAGGTAAGCAATCATGGCCACCTAGACTTCAACGGGCATTTATCCTAATGACCTAAGTCTCATCAGGCTGTTATGGTTCAAAACAACTCGTACTTCACCTCGCCATCTGTCAATCATTGGCATCGGGAGATTTTCTTCATCCAAACTGGGGCATCTCTTTATCCTAAGACAAAATCACTATTATACCAACAAAAGCGCTAGTTTCCAAACAATAGCGCTACAACCCTAACAAAAGTGCTCAATAAGCTATACAAAAGCGCTCAAACTACAACAGCGCTAAAACAACTGCACAATAGTGCTACTTGACATCAATAGTGCTCAATTAAGCCCTCAATAGCGCTACTTAATCAATAGTGCCCAAACTTGCATACAATAGCACTACAACAAGCCAAAAGCACTCAAACAATGGGGCAATAGCGCCATTGCGGTGCAGTAGTGCTAGTTCATGGAGCAAAAGCGCCAAAACTATAGTTCCAGCACTCTTGCTCCGACTTGACTTGGACTCAGCTAAAAACCTAGCAAAAATGCTTAAAAATTAAAAATTCAAATTTGCGTACCACTGGTCCATAGTCGTCTGGGCATTGGAACCATCGAACTCGCTCAAATCTATGCTCGGTGATTGGAATCGGCATCTTGACTGCTACTCGCTCCTCTAAATGTCCCTATCAGAGCTCTAATTTCCAAATGGTCACAGTCACAAATGATCCTGTTTTCACCCCTTTCACCCCATTTATACCCTTCGTCGTCACCGTAACTTCTCCCCGCTCATCGCCGTGGTCCCCGTGAACTTCCTGAGCCCCCCATTTCTTCATGTTTCCCCCGTTTTCTTCTATTTTTCACCCGTCTAACTACCTCCTTCTCTTCTACCACCTTGCCAATTTTCATTCTTTTTCGAGAGATCGCCTGATTTTTCAAAAAAATTCGGTCCATCTCTCGAGGGGGCATACCATCCATTAAATTTACATTTTATGAGGCATTTTCTTGACACCAGTTTTTCTTTCTTTGAAACGACGCGATAAACCGCACCGTCTCAAAGAGAGGCAAATGTAGTCACACAAATTTGTCCAACTTAATTAAATAAATAAACGCTATTTATTTGATTAAAAAAATCCACTAGCCACTAGTTAATTAGATTAATATTTAATTAATTCATCTCCAAACATTCTTCTATTAATTAAATAAATTATTCAATTTATTTTATTTAATTCATTAAATCAAATTCCAATCAATTAAATAAATAAAATCTATTTATTTAATTAAATCCCCTTTTTCCTCTTTTAAATAAATTAAATAAAATATTTATTTAAATCATTATCCCCCCCCACTTGCATTTTCCTACAAATGCAACTTGCACACATTTATTGAAATAAATTAATTTATTTTAATAAAATCCTATTTTCCCTCACCCACCAAATCCACTTGCAAAATCTAATCCCTTTCTAGATTCTTCTAAACCCTTCCTAATTAGCCTAATCCATCCCCTAATTATTGTCACATTCCTAAGCAAAATGGAGTCACTTCTCAAAGACTCCAAAGTCTTTGAAAAGCATTTAATGCTTTGTGTGTTCAACAAATTAACCCCCAAAGTCTTCCAAGACCACTAATGGCTCTTACATGACCATTTATAGCTCTTACATAACCATTTATGGTTATTTCAAACTTGTCTCCCCAAACATTTATTGTTTTGACCATATTCCTCCATTTCACATTTGCACAAGAGTTTATCCATTGGATAAAAGCTTTATTCTTTGAATAAAGAGTTTATTCATTCAACCAACCTTGACTCTAATTCCCAAAGTCATATCAGGCATTTAATGCTTATTCTCTCCCCTCTCAACCTATTTCACATTGACACTTGTCATCCTGGGATTGGGTTGAAAGCCCTCACATAGATTTGAAATCATTCAATCCTGACCCTTGTTGAGATTACTCAATCTCAACCATCCATTGCTCCATTTTTCCTATAAATAGAGCCCATTTCTTCATAATCCAGATCTTGAAAACTTGTATGCATTTAAGCTATAGGCATTTTAGCATAATTAACTAATATCTTGTCATTTTGGTTAAAATTAATCATTTTAGCATCAATAGCTTGATATTAGCTTTTCATTTTACATTTGGAGCACAATACTACAATCTCAATCCTCCATAAGCATCCATAGTGCAAAAAGTTGTTGAGAGCTACACTATTTTGGAACTTGGAGAGGAGAGGAACAAGGGAGAAGAAGCCAAGAGCATGTTAGGAGGCATTTGGAGATGCCTCATCATATTTACCTTCCTAGTTAGACATTCTATCATGCTTTTTGGTATCTCTTTTGATATGCTTGTGTAGGAAAGTATTTTGTTTATGATTTCTAACACTAACAACTTGGCTTTTCTTCTTGTTTGTGTTTTGTTATAATTGACTAACCTTCCCTTTTTGCAGAGCATCACTTTATATTAAAGTCAATTTTAAATACCCGAAACATTCAAATTTTGACTATTAAATAATTTGGCCAATATTGACCTCATAGGCTAGAATTCGCATAAAATAGTTAATAATTTTCATTAATAAAAATTCCCCAAATTAAATTTAACCTAACATCCACATTTAATCTAATGTGAAAATTATCTACAAAATATCCTCATTGATAATCCTTGATTAATAAAATTATTCCAATAATTGTAATAATAAATCTATATAAAATTAATCCCCCAATTTAATTATGCCTTGATAAAAGTCTATATTAAAACCAATTTTCTCCATGGTCCAAAATTAGAAGTTTAAAATTAATTTCACATTTAGCAATATTAAATGGGGGGGAATTCTTTTTCAAATTTTAAAAGAATTTCCCCACTCTTCTTATTTTATTTAATATTTTAATCATGAACCCTAATTAGGGTTGAGTTAATTATTATTATTATTTTCATATCAATCTATTAACTCATTTCCTTATAATTGAGCAAACCCTAATCACAAAGTAGGGTTAGGGTTTCTTAATAAGTTCTCCCCTCTTTTGATTTCTAACCCTAACCATACTTTACCCCTTTTTCTTTTCAAAAAAGTGTAACTCATTATTGCCCTAACACGAAATTCGGGTTAGGGCTTGTGTTATGCAGGACTTTAGCAGAAGGCGACGGCCATGGAGGTGATGGCCATGGAGGCAATGACCATGATGGCGGTGAGTTCACAGTGGGCAGTGTTTAATGGCAGGGCCACTTGCAGCGGTGCCGTGGGCGCCTCTTCGAGTCGCGGCCCGTAGTGACGCCACAACATTCCTGCAGGACGCGGCCCGCAGCGGTGACCACGGTCACCTCTGTGAGTCACGGCTTGCAGTGACGCCGCGACACCTCTATGGACCTCGGCCCATAGCGGTGCCTCTGTAGGTCATGGCCCATAGAGGGACTGCACCGCCCAGGGGGCCGCGGGAGCCTCGGCTCTGAGGATACCCTCAGGTAAGGGTTTGCATTTTTATATATATATATATATATCAATAAATCTCCAGGGTTAGATTTTTGATCTCTTTTTTTTTTAAACATGCAGGAAATGAATAGAATATAGGAAACATAAAGGATGTATATTTCATTTTCTAGAATAAAATGTATAAACCCCTTTTCATGTATATGCATATTTGAACTGATAAAAATGATAGGAGGTGGAACTAATCCCTTAATTTTTATTTTTATTTACTTGACTTGTAGATAAGAGAAATAATGTATGTACAGATGTAAAATTATATTTTCCTATGATTCACTATGTTGATTTTAAATGAATGTAATGTTTCTCTAGCCTTTCAATATGTAGGGATATTATTAAATAATGACTATCAAAAGGTAGAATAAAACATCAATACAATAGATATCTTTTTTTTTCATTTCTTATCTATCTATATTTCTAGATTTTTCTACAAAGTCTGAATCTGTACATTTTTCTTTTATCGCATAACAACAAACTTCCTAAAACTAACAGATTTAACTATCTGCATTTCTTTTCATTTTATACTTCTAATAGTTAACTATAGGAAAAGATAAATTTTTCTACCTTAACTCTCTACTTTTTTTTTTTGGAATAGATAAATGACAGAAAATAAATAAACATACAATAGTATTAAAATAGTGTAGAAAACACTTCAAACACACTTAAATTTGTACAAGGCCAAAACTATTATTCTTCTGTTAGGTCCTAGAGACAACTGAGAGGGGGGGGTGAATCAGTTGTCTAATAAATTCAAACCAAAAACCACTTAACCAATTTAATGCTTAATACCAGTAAACCAGTTAAGTGTGTCGGTAGACAGTGTTAACAATAAATTGCTATACCGATAAAGATTAATGCATGAAACATAAACATAAAGTCATCCACAATACATAACACCAATATTTGTATGTAGAGACCCTGTAAGGGGAAAAACCACGGTGGGAGACCTTACCCACAATTAGATGATACTACTGCGGATAGTAAGTGTACATAAATGGGGTCTACACTTGCAAAAAGGCCAACAGCTAGAGCTCATTGCTCAATCACAAAAAATAGGAGTCACACTGACTACAATTGGATGGTTAGATCCAATAATATTGTACTGCAAAAAATAGCATCTTCATATGCTAGATTCAGTATCGATGTAATGCTAATATGCTTTCATAAAAACCTAGCTTCACCTTCAAATGATGTCTTCGTGTATACCTCTACCTAATCTCACATATACCTTCACACAATTCTTTTTTGCATTCCACATTTGATCTTACAAATAAGATCTCACATTTATACCATAACCTAAGACCAATTTTAGTAGGTTGGGTCTACAAGATATTACAATAAAAACATTTTACAAATAATATAATATCTGGTGCAATAACTGATTTAAACATGTCGGCTTAATGCATTTACAATAATAATTAATCATCTCCATAGCGTACCATGCTGATCTGTAAAAGTTAAACCTGCCGGTGTAACCTTAGGTAACCCTAGACCTATTTTCCAGTAAAAGAAAATATGCAAATATGAATATACCAATGATTAATTCTTCAAAACAAAGTGTCCACATGATGTCTTCGACATTACCAAGTGTTTTCCATATCATTCCAAGTGTCGGTGAACATTATATCCTGTCGGTGAATCATATACCAGTAACTGTACAATAGTTACTTGCTTGCCGGTGAATGTTGCTGGATCACCAAAGTGCTAGTGTTTTAGTAGGTGTTAACATCAATGACAAAACCATACCAAAATACCAACAATCTCCCCTTTTGGCACTGATGGCAACACAAGATGGAAAAACCATCAAAGTGCCAAAAAAAAAATGCCAAATACCAAAAACCAACAATCTCCCTTAAACAACAATCTCTCCCCTTGGGAGCAACATGTGTTTATCCAAGGATTTTCAATACCAATTTCTCTACCAATCTCTTCTTAAAAGATAATGTTTTTTTCCATAGATATCTCTCCCCCTTTGACATCAAATGGCAAAGTGCATATACAAAATACCAGTCAATTCAATATACCAACTACTCCCCCTGAGAAGTAGCTTCCTCATCAAAGACCAGAGTAAAAGATTTGTCTTTTAGCTCTGTCGGTTGATGACAATCTTCAAGTATCTAAGTCTCTACCGGTGGTGGTATGACTCCAAGCCGATCTTTGAGATATTCAAAAGTCTCCTTAGGCAAAGGTTTTGTGAAAATATCTGCAAGTTGTTCTTTGGTATTCACATAAACTAGTTTTATCTCCTTTTCTTCAACTTTTTCCCTTAGAAAATTCAGTTTGATAGAAACATGTTTTGTTTTAAAATGTAATACCGGATTCTTAGATATATCAATTGATGCAGTGTTATCACAATATATAGTAATAGGTTCCTTTCATTTTACCTTTATGTCTTTCAACATTTGTTTAAGCCATAGTACCTATGTACAGTTAGTTGTTGCTGCAACATATTCTGATTCTGCTGTTGATAAAGATGTACAACTCTGATTCTTACTCAACCAAGAAACTAATCTCTTTCCAAGAAAGAATGCTCCGCCGGCGGTGCTTTTTCTATCATCCACATCTCCTGCCCAATTTGCATTTGTGTATGCACATAGATCAAAATTTTCATCTCTAGGATACCATAATCCAAGATTTGTAGCACCTTGTAAGTACCAAAAAATCCTTTTTACTACTGATTCATGATTTTCCTTAGGATTACTTTGAAATCTAGAAACAATACATACTGCATTCATAATATCAGGTCTGGTTTGTGTCAAATACAGTAAACCTCCTATCATAGATTTGTATCTAGTTGGATTAACATGTGTAGATTCATCTCTTTGAGATAATTTGTCATTTGTAATCATAGGTGTGCTTACCGGTTTAGAGTTCTCCATCCCAAACTTCTTTAGTAACTCTTTTAGGTACTTGGATTGACACAAAAATATACCTTTATCAGTCTGTGAAATCTACAATCCTAAAAAGAATTTTATTTCTCCAATCATAGACATTTTAAATTCTTGCTACATTTTAATGGAGAATTCCTTACATAATCCATCTTTTCCTCCAAAGATTATATCATCAACGAATACTTCTATAATCAAGATATCATCATTAGTTATTTTGTAGTATAAATTGCTATCTGCATTTCCTTTAGTAAAACCAATCTTTAAAAGATACTTATCCAACCTTGCATACCAAGAACTTGGGGCTTGTTTCAGTCCATACAGAGCTTTTCTTAGCCTGCAAACCATATCATTGTCATCTATCAAAGAAAATCCATCAGGGTGTTCAATATAGACTTCCTATTCAAGAATGCACATTTAATATCCATTTGATAAACTTTGTAGTTCTTGTGAGCTGCAAAAGCCAAGAATAATCTGACTGCCTCAATTCTAGCTATCGGTGCAAAGGTTTCATTATAATCAACTCCTTCTTTCTGAGAATATCCCTTACACACTAGTCTTGCTTTATTTCTGACAACCTTACCATCTTCATTAAGTTTGTTTCTAAATACCCATTTGGTTCCAATTACATTTTTATCTTTAGGCCAAGGAACTAATGTCGAAGTATTATTTTTCTCAATTTGTCCTAGTTCTTCTTCCATAGCTTTAATCCAAAATTTATCTTCACATGCCTCATTGATAGATGATGGTTCAATTTGAGAAATAATACATACTGTTAGGTCTCAGAGACAACTGAGAGGGGGGGGGGGTGAATCAGTTGTCTAATAAATTTAAACCAAAAACCAATCAAGCAACTTAATGCTTAATATTGGTAAGCCAATTAAGTGTGCCGGTAGACAGTGTTAATAGTAAATTGCTATACCGGTAGAGATTAATGGATGAAACATAAACATAGAGTCATCCACAACACATAACACCAATATTTGTATATGGAAACCCTGTAAGGGGAAAAACCACGGTGGGAAACCTTACCCATAGTTAGATGATACTATTGCAGGTAGTAAGTGTACATAAATGGGGTCTGCACATGCAAAAAGGCCAACAGCCTAGAGCTCACTGCTCAATCACAAAATGGGAGTCACACTGACTACTGTTGGATGGTTAAATCCAATAAGAATGTACTGCACAAAATAGCATCTTCATATGCTGGATTCAGTACCGGTGTAATACTGATATGCTTCTACAAAAACCTAGCTTCACCTTCAAATTATGTCTTCGTGTATACCTCTGCTTAATCTCGCATATACCTTCACACAATTCTTTTTCATATCCCACATTTGATCTTACAAATAAGATCTTACATTTATACCATAACCTAAGACCAATTTTAGTAGGATGGCTCTACAACATATTACAATAAAAACATTTTACATACAATATAATATTCGATGCAATAACCGATTAAACATGTCAGCTTAATGCATTTACAGCAATAATAAATCATCTCCATAGCGTGCAATGCTTATCTAAAAAAGATAAACCTGTCGGTGTAACCCTAGATAACCCTGGACCTATTTGCCAGTAAAAGCAAATATGCAAATATGAATATACCAATGATCAATTCTGCAAAAAAAAGTGTCCACATGATGTCTTCGACATTATCAAGTGTCTTCCATATCATTCCAAGTGTCGGTGAACATTATATCCTACTGGTGAACCATATACCAATAACTGTGCAATAGTTACTTGCTTGCTGGTGAATGTTGTTAAATCTCCAAAGTGCTAGTGTTTTAGTAGGTGTTGACATCAATGACAAAACCATACCAAAATACCAAAAATCTCCCCCTTTGGCATTGATGGCAACACAAGATAGAAAAACCATCAAAGTGCCAAAACAAAAATGCCAAATACCAAAAACCAACAATCTCCTTTAAACAACAATTTCTCCCCCTGGGAGCAACATGTGTTTATCCAAAGATTAATCTTTAATACCAATCTCTCCTCAAAAGATAATGTGTTTTTCCATAGATATCTCTCCCCCTTTGACATCAAATGCCAAAGTTAAAAATCAAGTTCATACAAAATACCAATCAATTCAATATATTAACTACTCCCCCTGAGAAGTAGCTTCCTCATCAAAGACCAGACTAAAAGATTTGTCTTTCAATTCTGTCGGTTGATGACAATCATCAACTATCCAAGTCTCTACCAGTGGTGGTATGACTCCAAGCTAATCATTGAGATATTCAAAGGTCTCCTTAGGCAAAGGTTTTGTGAAAATATCTGCAAGTTGTTCTTTAGTATTCACATAAACCAGTTTTATCTCTTTTTCTTCAACTTTTTCCCTTAGAAAATTCAGTTTGATAGAAACATGTTTTATTTTAGAATGTAATACCAGATTCTTAGATATATCAATTGCTGCAGTATTATCACAATATATAGTAATAGGTTCCTTGCATTTTACCTTTATGTCTTTCAACATTTGCTTAAGCCATAATACCTGTGTATAGTTAGTTGCTGCTGCAACATATTCTAATTTGGTTGTTGATAAAGATGTACAACTCTATTTCTTACTAAACCAAGAAACTAATCTCTTTCCAAGAAAGAATGCTCCTCCAGTGGTGCCTTTTCTATCATCCACATCTCCTACCCAATTTGCATCTATGTATGCACATAGGTCAAAATTTTCATCTCTAGGATACCATAATCCAAGATTTGTTGTGCCTTGTAAGTACCGAAAAATCTTTTTTACTACTGATTCATGATTTTCCCTAGGATTACATTGAAATCTAGAAACAATACATACTACATTCATAATATCAGGTCTGGTTTGTGTCAAATACAATAAACCTCCTATCATAGATTTGTATCTAGTTGGATTAACAGGTGTAGATTCATCCCTTTGAGATAATTTGTCATTTGTAGTCAGAGGTGTGCTTACCGGTTTAGAGTTCTCCATCGCAAATTTCTTTAGTAATTCTTTCAAGTACTTGGATTGACTCAAAAATATACCTTTATCAGTCAGTGAAATCTACAATCCTAAAAAGAATTTTATTTCTCCAATCATAGACATTTCAAATTCTTGCTGCATTTTAATAGAAAATTCCTTACATAATCCATCTTCTCCTCCAAAAATTATATCATCAACAAATACTTCAATAATCAAGATGTCATCATTAGTTATTTTGTAA
Organism: Cryptomeria japonica; assembly: GCF_030272615.1. NCBI lineage: Eukaryota > Viridiplantae > Streptophyta > Pinopsida > Cupressales > Cupressaceae > Cryptomeria > Cryptomeria japonica. The sequence continues at coordinate 185,100,933 of NC_081407.1, forward strand.
TATAAATTGCTATCTGCATTTCCTTTAGTAAAACCAATCTTTAAAAGATATTTATCCAACCTTGCATACCAAGCTCTTGGGGCTTGTTTTAATCCATACAGAGCTTTTCTTAACCTAGAAACCATATCATTGTCATTTGTCAAAGAAAATCCATCAGGTTGTTCAATATATACTTCCTTTTCAAGATCTCCATTCAAAAATGAACATTTAATATCTATTTGATAAACTTTGTAGTCCTTGTGAGCTGCAAAAGCCAAGAATAATCTGATTGCCTGAATTCTGGCTACTGGTGCAAAGGTTTCATTATAATCAGCTCCTTCTTTCTGGGAATATCCCTTACACACTAGTCTTGCTTTATTTCTAACAACTTTACCATCTTCATTAAGTTTGTTTCTAAATACCCATTTGGTTCCAATCACATTTTCATCTTTAGGCCGGGGAACTAATGTCCAAGTATTATTTTTCTCAATTTGTCCTAATTCTTCCTCCATAGCTTTAATCCAAAATTTATCTTCACATGCCTCATTGATAGATGATGGTTCAATTTGAGAAATAAGACATACCTCTTCATTTGCCAATCTTCCTCTTGTCATAACTCCTTTAAATTTGTTTCCAATTATCTAATCTTCAGAATGATTCAATCTTACATACCGGGGTGTCTTAGTTTGCAGTTGTTCTTCAATTATTGTGGAATCTTCTAATGATACCGGGGTAACTGGATCTTCATTCTCTACCAGTAGATTTGGTGTAGGTTCATTTGTCACAATTTTTGTTGTCGGTTTAGAGTCTATATACCTTGAAGTTCCTCTAAAATCAATCTTTACATTTGTACTCTCAACATTTTTTTGCAATCTCTTATTAAAACATCTATATGCCTTGCTCTTAGATGAATAACCAAGAAATATTCCTTCATCACTTCTAAGATCAAATTTGCCAATATACTCATCTCTTCTAATATAACATTTATTTCCAAAAATTCTAAAATACTTAAGAGTAGTAGTATTACCAAACCATAGTTCATGAGAAAAGTAACTCAACACATTCTAGAATAATCATCAATAATTAGCATGAAATATCTATCACCTTGTAAGCTTTTAGTTCTAGTTGGACCACATAAATCAGTGTGAATCAAATCAAGAGAATTATTGGATTTTTCTGGAATACTTTTGAAACTAGCTCTAACTTGTTTTCCAAATTGACATTCCTTACAAATTGTATTTTGAGATTTCATAATTTTAGGTAGATCTCTAACTTCCTTAGAAGTACTAATCTCCACCATGCAATCAAAGTTTACATGACAGAGTCTCTTATGCCATAACCAATTTTTATCTATATGTGCAATCAAGCATGCCTTTTCACTGTTATTCAAATGAAAAATAGTACCTCTAGTCTCATTACCGGTTGCAATTTCTAAACCAGTTCTATTCATGATTTTGCATTTTCTATTTTTAAATTGTAACTGAAATCCCTTCTCAACCAATTGACCAACACTTAAAAGATTATGCTTTAATCCTTCAACATAGTAGACATTATTAGTGTTATGCTTACCATCAAGAGATATTGTACCCTTACCTTTGATTGAATAGGCTTTGTCATCTCCAAATCTTGCTAAACCTCCATTGTATTCTTGAAAGTTCAAGAATTTACCTTTGTCTCCTGTCATATGATGTGAACATCCTGAGTTGATGATCCATTCATCCTTTACTTCAACTTTAGTTGCTAGGGCTTGTTCTACCAGTTGAGCAGTAAGTGCCGGTTGATCTTCTTTTATAGCAACAAAAACCCATCCATTGTTTGCTAGATCCTCATCAGAATCATCAGTCACTCCTTCATGAGTAATGTAACAAGATTTGTCTTTGTTCTTCTTAAATCTGTATTTTTGGTATTCAAGATTAGGCTTGTATGTTCTTCTCTCTTCTTCTCTTAGTCTAGCATGTCTATCAGGGCATCTCGAAGCCATATGACCAATCTTATTGCAGTTGAAAATTTAAAGGGTGCTTTACCTTCATACTTACTTCCAACTGGACCTTTTGGCATTTTCCTTGCAAATAGTGCTTCAAGTTCTTCAAGCTCTTCATTCTCCTTCCTCATTGCTTCAAGTTCTATTGCATAGAAGGATTTTTAATATGATTTTTCAAATGATGGAGCAGATGATGTTGATGCTTTAAAGGCAAAATCTATCTTTATAGTAGCAACAAGATCAAATTCCTCAATTTCAAAGGCGGAAAGTTTTCCAATCAATGTATCCCTAGTTACTGATGTATTAGGCATTGTTCTCAACTCATTTATAGTAGTAACCTTCATTTTATATGCTGGTGGTAATCCTCTTAGGATTTTTGAAACAATTTTATCCCCACTTAAGGTTCCTCCACAACATTTAATACCCAAAATGATTTCATTTACTCTTTCCATAAAAGCAAAAATCCTTTCATCTTCTTCCATTTTCAGATGTTCATACCTGACTCGGAAGCTTTCAAGTTTTGCAATCTTGACTGTGGAATCTCCTTCATTTAGTGTTTCCAAATGATCCCAAATAGCTTTAGCAGTAGACCTATCTGATAATCCCATGATTTGTTGATCTGATAATGTGCTCAAAAGTGCTTCTCTTGCTTTGCAATCATTCTCCTCATCTTTAGCTAAGGTAGTTGGAGTAGTCTGACTAGCTACAACAATAGTATAACCATTCTTTGTAACTTCTCAGATGTCTTTACCAATGCAGTTCAGATGTGTCTCCATCTTGATCTTCCAAATCCCATAGTTGGTTCCATCAAGTTTAGGGTTGTCCTCCCTGAAATAATTAGTAGACATTGGATCTCCTCAAGTTGTTAAAATTCTGCAAAAGAGGACTAAGCTCTAATGCCAATTGTTAGGTCCCGGAGACAACTGAGAGGGGCAGGGGGTGAATCAGTTGTCTAATAAATTCAAACCAAAAACCACTTAACCAGCTTAATGCTTAATACCGGTAAACTAGTTAAGTGTGTCGGTAGATAGTGTTAATAGTAAATTGCTATACAGGTAAAGATTAATGCATGAAACATAAACATAAAGTCATCCACAACACATAACAACAATATTTGTACGTGGAAACCCTATAAGGAGAAAAACCACGGTGGGAAACCTTACCCACAATCAGATAATACTACTGTAGATAGTAAGTTTACATAAATAGGGTCTGCACATGCAAAAAGGCCAACAACCTAGAGCTCACTACTCAATAATAAAAATGGGAGTCACACTAACTACATTTGGATGGTTAGATCCAATAAGAATGTACTGCACAAAATAGCATCTTCATATGCTAGATTCAGTACCGGTGTAATGCTGATATGCTTTCATAAAAACCTAGCTTCACCTTCAAATGATGTATTCATGTATACCTCTGCTTAATCTTGGATATACCTTCACACAATTATTTTTTGCATTCCACATTCGATCTTACAAATAAGATCTCACATTTATACCATAACCTAAGACTAATTTTAGTAGGTCGGCTCTACAAGATATTACAATAAAAACATTTTACAAATAATATAATATCTGATGCAATAACCAATTTAAACATGTTGGCTTAATGCATTTACAACAATAATTAATCATCTCCACAGCGTGCCATGTTGATCTGGAAAAGATAAACCTATCGGTGTAACCTTGGACCTATTTGTCGGTAAAAGAAAATATGCAAATATGAATATACCAATGATTAATTCTTCAAAAAAAAGTGTCCACATGATTACTTCAACATTACCAAGTGTTTTCCATATCATTCCAAGTGCCGATGAACATTATATCCTATCGGTGAATCATATACCAGTAATTGTGCAATAGTTACTTGCTTGCCAGTGAATGTTGCTAGATCACCAAAGTGCTAGTGTTTTAGTAGGTGTTGACATCAATGAAAAAACTATACCAAAATACCAACAAATTCAAACATCTATTTAACCCTTTTTTGCATTTGGAAATAATTAATCACTATGACTAAATATTTATTTTTATTTCCTATTCTTTTTCTACAACTAAAATAGATTCAGCAAGACCATATCCAAGCTTTTGCTTCAATCCCTTCCCAAAGCAACCTGCAATACAAAAATCTTAAGCCTGTGACCATGGAGAGCTCACCTCCTAGCCTAGGCTTACTAGAAGCCACTCTTGAGCTTGGAGAACCAAGAACTAGATGGGTTACACTCAAGCAATGCAAAAACAAGCAGGGAAAAACTCATAGAAAATATATTCCCATCCCAAGGCTGAACTTCATCGCATAATGTGATGTTTACATGGGTGGAAGTGGACCACATACCTTGAGGAGAACTACAAGATAGTAGATCATAACCAAATCATGGCAACCAATAACACAACATAAGTCTATCTTAACCCAACATCCTTATGACCCCCAAGGCATACATGCCATACATTCTCCCCTTATGACCCCCAAATGCATAAACAAAACTATGCAGCAAGGATCACATAAACAAATCCTTGAGATCACTCTCTTGAAGAGAGCCTCTCACTCTAAGGCTATCAAACACCTTCCACCCCCAAGCCCATTCTACCCTCCCAAGGGTAAGATGGCCTTGGATACTCCCAAAACACAAGAAAATTCATAACAAAATGGAAGAAGAGACATAATATTTTCACAAATAAAATACAAGGGAAGGAACATCACACATTCAAGCAATCTTTCACAAACAAGTTTTGAACATACAAGAAAGAAAATGAACCAACATTAAATCTTCCAAGGGTTTACTAGGGATAGCTTTGAGAAGAGAAGCCCAATTCCACACTTCTTATCTTCAACACTTAGTCAAAAATTTCATTCTAAAACTGGTCTCCAAAAATGCAAGATCTCATCTCCAAAGATGGAGAGTGGGTGATTAACTTCCTAAGTCTCAATCTCTTTCCTAAGAAGGCTTCTCTCAGTCTTTCCAACCTCTTGGATAGAGTGAGAGGCTCCCATTGGGTGGTCTTCCCTAGGTGTTACACACTCCCTAACCAAGGCACCTCAAGAAGAGGATGAAATGGGGAAGAGGAATGACAAATACCAAGAAGGTTATCTAACCAAGGATGCCACTCATAAAGATGAAATCTGGCCATCTAGGAAAATCCACTTTTTTGGGAGGTTAAACAAGTCCTAGGGGGTGGACACACAGGCAAATTTAGCCCTCACCCATAGGTACCCCATAGGGCCCACTAAAAAAGCTCCAAAACTGACTCTAGGAGTTGGTTTAACCCTTTGAATGTCCACCCAAAGTTAACCTATGGGTCAACTTTGAGTTGACCCTCCTAATGGCTCATGATCCTAGATTTCTTGGAACCTTCAAGGATAATTGTGAAATATAACATTGGTAAAAAAATAAATCTCTCAAAAGGTGACATGACAATGCCAACACAGCATATAACATATGTGTCAAGTGACACTAGAAAAGGAATTCCAATTCACAAATACATGCATGGCAATTGTTTCATGTATGATTTAAAACAATTAATAAATACACTTTAACACACATTCAAACATTTACATTTACGAATAAAATACGATACATACGGGGTGTTGTCTCTCCAAATATACAACCCCTAGTTTTACAAACGTACATAGGTCTAGGCTTGGTTCTCCATAATGTTTCCATGGTCACATGGATAATTTCCCTACACATCTCAATTATACATTAGTACTTCCAATAGCCTCATATAATATTAAACACATAAATAAGAATACAAATCAATCACTCTACATACAATTGACATCATAAAAATCAATTTACCATGTAACAAAGCAATCCACATATGCAATTTATCTTAATCCTCATAAATTAATCCATTCATAAGATATGCATCATATTTCTAACTATTAGGGTTCCCACAGATACTAAGAGGGGGGGTGAATCAGTATTTGACTAGTAGAAATATTTTCTTAACTTAAAACATATAAAGAATATAAATATTGTGTACCGGTAAACAAGAAATAATGCAATAAATAGAGATAACAACAAAAAAACACACCATAACACAGTAGTTTAACAAGGAAACCCGGTGTATGAAAAACCTCATTGGGATTTCTAACCCACAATATTCACTTACTGGCCAATAAGAGAATATTACTGCTACAATAGGGGCCCGGACATGCAGGAAGGCCAAGTGCCTAGAGCTCACTGCTCAATTACAAAATGGGAAGTCTCACTGACTTACAAAATGAATTATATTAATCCAATGTCTTGTATTGCTTCAAAATAGCATCTACTGTGCCATATCCAATACCAGTTTATAGCTCTTCTTCATACATAAACCCTTAGCCTGTAATTTGCATAATAGGTCTCCCTTATTTCTCCTAATTACATCCTTCCTTGTTTTCTCCTTTCTTCAACTATGTTCTATAATAAACTCTTATATATATGAGTCATTTTACGACTTTCCAAGTTGGCTTACAATGATTTTACAATATTTAACAAAATAAATTACAAATAAAATTCCTGTCGGCCTCTATGCCGGTATGCTTCCTTCAACTACCAGTGCTAGTGGTTTGTGTGCCGATGTAGAGTCTGAACTTGCTAGTGTCGGTGGATTACCTTGTTGGTGTCATAGGATTGTAAGGTTGCCATCAATGAAAAAACCTTCAATCACCTACAATGTCTCATTGGAGTGTGCATTTGCCAACAATCTCCCCCTTTGGCATTGATGGCAACACTCATGAGAAAAATCCAAAAACTGTCATCCAAAAAGAATCTGCTGGTATTGTCTTACCAAAAATTGTGTACCAAAAGAATGTGTACTCCCCCTAAGTTGATGAGTCATTTTACTGATTATTTTTCTCATTCCACTACTCCCCCTTTGGAATCAATGACAAAGGTTGTCAAAGTGTCAATTGAGTGTCGTTTCCTATTTGATCCTTGTAACTGATTGGTTACAATCTTAAAAAGATCTGCCAAAACCAGATTCAAGCTTTTAATGAACTTTTTGTTGTCTTTTATTCCAGCCTCTATCCTGTAAACTGTATAGGTGAGGTGTTGCGATTTCTTTGTCGGTGTTTTTTGTCCTTGAATCAAAGCATCAGATATTTCTTTCCTTGAGGCGAGGTAGTCCAATTTTGGACTTAGTCTCCATTTTAGATCTTTAGCCTTTCCTTTTATTCTTTCCTTTTCTCTTTCCAAATTTGATAGTTCTTCCTTAAAACTTGTTATCTTTTGCTCAAAAACTGATAACGAATCAAATGAATTGATGAAATTGTCAGCTAGTTGATTTATTTCTTCCTGTATCTTGCTGATCTTCTGATCTATATCTACTGTCGAAAAGTTAGTTTTACATGTATCCCTGTATAAAGTTTTGAATTCCTTCAATATACTACATAGTTCCGGTAGAAGTGTGTCAAATTGCCTTGTACACTTCTTTATTTCTTCCTCAAAGAATTTGTGTTTTTCCTTCTCTAATCTCTCCTTGAATGCTTCCTCTTTTATTTATTCAATTGTCATAGTGTTTTCAGTAATGTACTTAGACAAAGTGTCAAGTTGACTCAAAGAATCTTTATTATCTATATTACATTTAGGTGCTATCATTTTCAAAATTGGAATGGTATCATCTATTGCCTTGTATGCCTATGAGCTACAATCTGTTATCTTCTTTATGGAATCCAAAAGAACTTCTGTCACATTAGTTGGTTTGAATTCTGCATTTGAAGAGACAACACTCTATATCCCACCAGTGGGAGAAATATCCTTGCTTGTGGTGACCTCTGGTAGGTCAGTTTGTGTTTCCATTTCTTTAAGGAAAGGTTTGGATTGCTCAGTTGTTGCCGGTGGCACTGTCTTTGTGTGAACCTATTGTTGTGATGGAGCCTGTTGCTCTGTTTGTTGCTCAGCTTGTTGCTCAGTGTTATCATATGTTGGTTTACCTTCTATACCATCTGTTACCGGTGGCTCATTATGTTAGGCCCAATATGGAAAGCTAATGTACTGAGAGGGGAGAGGTGAATCAATACTCCAAAACTTTTCTTGAATAATAACCTTACTATTATGCATAAATAGAATAGTGCAGTAACATAGAATAAAGTTAAAACAAATAGATAACAATCATACATGATTCACTCCATAACATATATATTTTGCTTACATAGAAACTCTTGGTTAAAGAGAAAAACTACGGTGGGGATGGCACCCACAACTTCACTATTGCAATAATAAAGAGTGCTTGGTTAGAGCTACATTTTAGCTATTTCTGATAGCTTACCCTATTAGGAGTAACAAGATCTATTAGATATACCTTGCTAAAGGATTTTAAAACATTTATTCTGAATGTTGCACTTGGTTAGAGGCTTTACACTTTATAGACTTGATTAGAGTCTTTTACCCTGTTAAAGGTTTCTCTTTCAACTTCACAATATTACAATAAAATCATTACAAATATCTGCAACTTTACATCTGAAATGTTATAGTAGATTCTATGTGTTCAGAATAGATTACCTTGCTTATAGCATACCTCAGTAACCCATATAGTAACTCGGTAAACCCTTCTGTTTACTCTATTCTTCGACTGTTCTCTGGAAACCTTCTCGGTGACATCTGTGTCTCTGTAACAGTCTTCATACACACATCTGTACTTACACCTTTAACTCATGCTGTATAAATAGATCTCTTAAGATGGTGATCCAATTCATTGCTTTGATCTTACAAACAAGATTCCTTGAATGAATAACTATACAAAATATTTCGTTGGTTAGATTGATCTCAAAATCATACACAATCTTCTGGTGCAATTTCCAATGTAATAACGGTTAGATGTGCCTCGATCTTGTAACATGTTTTCATCTGCATGTTCAGGTTTAATGTATCTGGTAACATGTTTCATTTGGTGTATATTAACTCGGTGTGTCATCTTTGCTGCTCAGTAGTTATAAAAAGATACTCAGTAGACAGCTCGGTGTATACTGCATTCTGTGACTGCTTTCCTCTATAACCAACTAGATTGTGCATACCGACTTTTCTATGTGTACCGACTGCATGATTCGGTAGTATTAACCAACTAGAGTATATAGTATGACTTTGAATATAAAAACTAATGGAAATTTGATAAGTAGTAACACATTAGCCATATCTATTTTCTCAGTTGTATCCTATCTACCACAATATTGACCTTTTGAGTATCAATATCCACTATGTATAACACCTCAGAGTTGGGATTTGTATCTTCTTGTGGTATGTCCATACTCTCACTAGCTGTTTGATTGTCAGTAGTAACTACCAGTGGAGTATCCAGAGGTGGTAGGGATAGATTATCTGTTATTTTTATGCTAGTTGGTCCACCAACCTTGCCTTTTACCTTCTCCTTCTGATATGCTTTGATAGGTTTGGGTTTTCTATATTCTTCCTAATTTTCCTTCTCTACAAAGAATATGTCCCATGCATTAGCAGTTTCCTTTGCTACCTCATTCACTCTACCAACCATAAGTGCTATATGCCAGTGTGTAGTTGAGAATACTGACTGGTTAGCCTCACACATCAAATCATCTATCTCTTTTGGTGAGTTGACAAGATAAACACCAAGTAGTTTTTCAATTTTTATTTTCTTGTCAAGCTCTAGAACAACTTGCCTTCTAGCTTCAAGCCTTTTAAATAGTTCTACTGGTAATTCATCTACAACTTGCATTAGAAATTTCTTCTAAATGTCCAAGTGTAGGATTACATTGTTTTCAACTTTTTCCTTGTCATCAACTGATAATGAATCATATAATTTATTGATCTTGTTCAGCTTTCCATCCTCTATTATTTCATCTAGTAGTTTGTCAATTGGAGCAATGTTTTGTTGAGTCTTCTTCTTGGGTGTTAACTTCTTCTTCTTAGGAGTTATTTTCTTAGCCAGGGGCCTTATTGCCTATTGTTTCTGTTTGGTTCTTCTAGGAGAAGGTATAGATACCAGTGAAGGTTCTCTTTTCCTCACCACTCTTTTAAATGTAGCTGGCATATCACTTTCTGAAGAAGTTGCTGCCGGTGAAAGGTGAGTTTCTAGCTGTAGTGCTTCTAACTCATCTTTAGTGATACTAGTTTTTTTAAGTACATCTTCTTTGATAGCTTTAGCTTTTCTAGATCCTCTTCTTACTGTTGCTTCTACCTTTACCCTTTTCTTAGATTGAATTTGATTCTCAATAGTCTTAGCACTACCAAATACCTCTTCTTTAGGTTCCTTGCATGCTTCTAGGAGGGCTTTTGCATATGTTTCAATTATGTGGTCATCAGCTTCATAACCCATTTCAGTAATCCAAATGGTTCTTGGGATAACTGCCTCCATCCAAATCTCATCCTTCTTAATAACAAAGCATATTTCATCCTTATACTTATTTACAATTGCTTTTGATAGTCTGACTCTTGTATTCATTTGAGCCTTCAATGCCTGAAAGTACTCATTTATATTCTTTTCTCTATTGTCTCCCATGTTATTTAGTAAATCTGACAGTTATTTGCCTATCGGTATATCAAAACCAAGATTTTTGTTACCAGTACCGGGCACTTGTTTTGTTATGTGTAGCATTAAACAGACAAGTAGGTTTCCAAATCTAAATGTCCCCTTTTTGTCTTTCTTAATCTTTCCAATATTGTCAAGAAGCTCATCTTTCAACCATTCACACACAACTATTTTTGCATTATCTTTGATCATATCATAGGCACTCTTTATGCATAGGCTAGAGACTGAATTTAACCTATTTGCATGTGTGGTTTTGTAGCCTAAAATCATGCTAATGAATCTGACATTGATATCGGTTACATCATTTACTCTTAAGGATCTTTTATCAGATGTTGCACCTATTAGGTTTGTCACTAGGTCATTTGAGACCTTCTTTGTTTTATCAAGTCTGTTACTGGTGGAAGGTAACCCTGTCACAACCTTGACTACCTCTTTAGTGATATTGTGAACTGAGTCTAACTAGAAGAATGCACCATGTACCCTGCTTAAAACTATCCTTATAACTTCCTTAGGGAAATCCAGAATACTGAGAATTTTAATGAATCCTAGGGTTTCAACTATTTTGTGTTCAGGTTTCACATTACCAGAGTCATCACAAATTACAGTCTTATAGATTCTCTTGATTTCCTCATCACCTAATTCTTCTATGTGATGATGAACGTACATCCTAGGGTCTTCTGCAAAGACTACTCCTTTGGGAATTTGAGAAAATGCACCAACATTATCATCCTTCTTAGCAATTTTGGGAACTATCTGAAATACGGGTCTAGGGTGCTTAATCACTTCGACTAGAATAGGGTTTGCTATGAATTCAGGAATAGATGAAGAAGCCATGATTATAAATACCTTTATCTACCTTAGGAATGATTGCTTACTGAGTTGCTTCACTTCTTTGCTCAAAATGTCTTTGCTCAGGAATTTTCGCGCTCTTCAATTGTTCGAATGCTTCGATGAAATGAAAATGGAGCCAAAATACTGATTTATAGTGTTAATTTTGCCAACCACCACATTTAATGCTTTCCGGTTAAGTAATCACTTAACGCCAGTATAGAAGTAATTTCAACTTCTTCCCACCAACCGAGGGAATTATAGCATGTTTCACATTTGATTGCCAAACCCTCAAGGAATTTTCTTCAGTTTGATGAAGAGTCTCGTGTCGGTGAAATGTTACTCTATTTTGTCAGTGGAGGAGTATTCCTATCAACATTTAGTTCAAATTTCTTGATCCATTATTTTGAGAGTTCCTATTTAACTTCTTCAACTTTTTCTTTACCTTTCAAACTAGGACCTTTGTTATTTACCAGTGAGAATTTGCTTCTACAAAATTTTTCAATATGTCCAATCTTGTTACAAGCATAACAAGTCACATTATTTTTCTAAATAACTTTCCCATATCGGTTTGTGTTCTACATTGATTAGATAAGTGTCCAAATCTTCCACAAACATAACATCTCACATTCATTCTGCAATTTTCAGAGTTATAACCAACTTTGTTGCATTTTGAACATTGATTGGTGGGTGTATTGGTATTCTAATAATTTCTAGATCTACATTGATTTTCTCTATGACCATACTTGTTACAGTTAAAGCATTAGCCATTAAATTTATAAGTAGTAGGTTGTCTTACTGGTTTTCCATGATCTTGTGTGTTTGCAGTACCGGAGCCTTCACCAACTTCAAAGCCAAGTCCACAAGTGTCATCACTAGTTTTATTATTCTTCAACAGGTTATCATGTTCTTCTGATATTTTCTTGAATTTTTCTTTGTACTGATTTGCAGTATCCAGTTCTCTTTCTAAGATTTCTTTTTGTCTCATAAGTTCATTTTAGTCATTCTATGCATGCATTAGATCTGTCTTCAACAAATCATTTTCATAGCTAAGTCTTGTGTTCTCATTTGCAGCATCACTTAGTCTTTTAGTTAAATCTTCTTCATTCTCCTTTCTATCTTTAATTTCCTTACAAAATCTCATAGTCATATCCCGCATCTCATTCTTTGTTGTCATGTTTTCTTGTTTTAGCTTATTTATCATATTACTAAGAGTTTCCTTTTCATCATTCTCATTTTGCATCTTTTCACAAAGTTCTCTTCTCTTGTTTCTTGCAATGGTAAGATTTTCTTGAAGTGCTTGAATAATATCCTGTGCATCTTTTAAATCATCTTCAAGTTTGATATTTTTCAATTTTTCTGTATCATAGTCTGAGAGAGCTACTTCTAATTGCTTCATCAAGTTTTCCATCTCTATTAGTGTCAAGATCTTCCTCAAGTTGTTAGGCTTTTGAAAATAGAGGACCATGCTCTGATACAAATTGTTAGGGTTCCCACAAATACTAAGAGGGGGGGGTGAATCAATATCTGATCGGTAGAAATATTTTCTTAACTTAAAACATATAAAGCATATAAATACTGTGTGCCAGTAAACAAGAAATAATGCAATAAATAGAGATAACAACAACCACATGAAAAACACACCACAACACAATAGTTTAACAAGGAAACCCAGTGTGGGAAAAACCTCAGTGGGATTTGTGACCCACAATATTCACTTACTGGCCAATAAGAGAATATTACTGCTACAATAGGGGCCTGCACATGCAGGAAGGCCAAGTGCCTAGAGCTCACTGCTCAATTATAAAATGGGAAGTCTCACTGACTTACAAAATGGATTATATTAATCCAATCTCTTGTATTGCTTCAAAATAGCATCTACTATGCTAGATCCAGTACCGGTTTATAGCTCTATTTCATACATAAACCCTTAACCTATAATTTGCATAATAGGTCTACCTTATTTCGCCTAATTACATCCTTCCATGTTTTCTCCTTTCTTCAACTATGTTCTATAATGAACTCTTATATATATGAGTCATTTTACAACTTGCCAAGTCGGCTTACAATGATTTTACAATATTTAAAAAAATAAATTACAAACAAAATTCCTATCAGCCTCTGTGCTAGTATGCTTCCTTTCACTACTAGTGCCGATGGTCTGTGTGCTCATGTAGAGTCTGACCTTGCTAGTGTCGGTAGATTTCCTTGCTGGTGTCATAGGATTGTAAGGTTGCCATTAATGACAAAACCTTCAATCACCTACAATGTCTCATTGGAGTGTGCATTTGCCAACATTAACATCATAATAAAGTCGTACAAATCAAAATAAATGACATACACCATCTCAGTGTTATCCTATCCTAAAATAATATAAAATTTAATATCCATAATGCATAAAAATGTTATCCAATCTTGGAATCATATAAAGTTCTATATCCATAATGCATAAAAATAAAGCATCCATAATAGTTCCAATATCAAAATCACTGAAATGCTAGGATGGGTCAGGGTAGGGCCTCACAGTTATCATCCACCGACACTTTGGCGGTGTTTTGTGTCATGTTACGAAATGTGTCTAGATGCACTGTACCTGGGAACTTGTAGTATAATCTAATTGGACCGAAATGAAATTAGATTCCTTTATAAGGACATCATGTCTAGGGTTTTTAAGGTGTGAATCTACGATCATTAAAGAGAAGGTTAGGCCTATGTGAAGATATAGAGTGTACAGATATAGAAGACCGAAGTAATGCTGAAATGAATTAACAATGAGTTGTCAAGGATCTAATTAAGCACATTGTGCTATTATCTAGATCATTCACTTGTTGATTATTAATATCTTCGACAAGTCTAAAACCCTTAATGGGGTAGGCCCAGCAAAGCCTTTGTAAATATTCTAACAAGGTGGTTCACAACTGTGGATCTAAAATTCTTTAACAAGGTAGTCTTTAACAAGACTTATCTCCTAAAAAAAAAAATAGATTCCTAACAGGATCTGTTCTAGTGAAGAACATTGTATGACCTTAACCAGTCTAGTTACTATTATGTAGATAGTTACTTGTTAGTTTTTGCTCACCATGGTTTTTCCCATTTGGGTTTCCACATCAAATTTCTTATGTTATGGTGATTTTTCTTTTGTGGGTGAATGCTTTATTTTCTATTTAGTTTGCACTTATCTTAACCGATTTATTAGTGAATCTGCTACACCGGTTATGTGCTAAACTATTTAAAAGATTGATTATAGTATTTTTTGGTATACTAATTCACCCCCCTCTTAGTATTCATCAATTGGTATCAGAGCCAACCTTAGTATAATTCTAACCACTTGGAAGAAGATCTGGGGGAATATAGTGTGAGGGAACATACTCATCGTCTCACTCAGACTGAGAGAACCGATGATGAACTGAAAGTCAAGTATAAAGCCTCTTTGGCCAAGAGAAGAGAGCATGCTGAGAAACTGGTGGAGCTTACTAAAAATAGCTCTTCTGATGAAGCAGACATGGATGCCCTAGTTGAAGAAGTTGAAAAACTGAATGAATCTAAAGCCAACCTGAGAAGTGAGTTGGAAGGACTGACTGTCAGAATGTTTCAAGAGCTTGAGAATAGAAGGAAAATTGAAGATCTCGTAAAAGACAAAGATCATGAGATCTCTAAGCTAAAGAAAGAAACCAGTACCCTTATCGCTCATCTCGAGGACAGTAAAGTTAAAAAATAAGAAATGCAAGGTGAACTAAACATGCCCATTTCTGAGAATGCAACCTTGATGGAATCCAATACTGCTATTTCCAAGGAACTTACTGAGTCAAAGGAGATACTTGCCAAAATCAATCAAAGTACTTCATCAAAGAATCGACAAAGCCAGTAAAGAATACCACTGGACTTGGTTTCTCTAGATATGAGGAAGGTGAGACCTTTGGAACAAAAGGTGATGCATCAAAGAAGCAACCAACATCCAAGGATAAAGATAAGAAAAAATTTAAATATGTATGCTTTAATTGTCTCAAAGAGGGACATACTGCTAATGTGTGTAGAAGCAAGGCCTACAACAATTTTCCTTATTTTCAAAACAATGTGCCTAGATCCAATAGATTCAATGGAAACTGTTATGCATGCAACAAGTTTGGGCATAGAGAATTTGAATGCAGGTTGGTTTGGTACAACATTGGGAGATATCCTCCAAGGACTCAAGGAGTTATCCCAAAACTTTTTGTGAACTAGAATCCCAAATGGTACAATACCTATGACCATCAGTCAAACGGTTATCAAGCGGCAACTAGTTGGAGAGAAACTTCTTTGACGTGTCATGGTAGTGATCACACTGCTGCAACATGGAGAAGGAAGAATGGAAATATGAACAATGGACCATGGAGAACATCTGGAATGGTATGCTATCATTGTAACAAACTGGGACACACTACCAAAACTCATAGACTGAGAAAGAATCCATCGGGTGATATACCGATCACTACAGAAGGGAAGATTGATGTTGAAACCATTCAAGGGGAGACAAATACAACTTGGAAAAAAAAATCAAAAGAATAATCAAAGGATGAACCTATTTCTACACCTAGTGTGGAAGTCTCTAAACTGACAAACTGAGCTTGAAAAAAGATTAAAGGTAACATATTGGTGAAATGTTTCAAATCCCCAGTCTATATCAGTAAAAGACCTTTATCGGTATTTGTTACCTATCAATCAATAGAAGATCTGAAGTGGTAAAAGGAAAAATTAGGGTTTGTACCCTAGCGGTGACACATTTATTATGGTAGGTGAGAGTTTGTTTAAAAGGGATTTTCGTCTTCACTTTTACTTATTTGTTTTTGAAAGAAGAATTTTCAAGACCAGAGCAACCAAAGCGATTTGTTGAAGAAATCTTGTGCAAAATATTACATTCATTTTCAAGAAATCGGTGAAGAACACTAAGCGGTGAACTAGCGACCAAAGTGGTGTATTTTGCGTGATATCAAAAAAACCTAAATTTCAGATTGTGAAGGTATTTTTCAAAACACTAGTTATAGTGAACCCATAGATACATCTAAGTTTCTTCAAAAGAAAATGAAATAAAATGCCCTATCTCAAATTCCTGCCGGAGTTATTGTCGAGGGAGATATTTTAGGGTATATAGACTGTAAGTTGGAAGACCTAGGATCCCTAGTAATTCACTCCCAGCTAAGTTTGTTCTATGGAGATGTCAAGAAGATTAAACTAGAGTATAGCATCCTTGAGACGATGAAACTGCACATTGTGGTATATTTTCTGGAAGAAATCTTAGATGAACATATTCGCATGATTCTCAACAGAGTTCATGGTGACAAGATGTACCTCGAGCGGACCCATGACATCACACCACAAGCGATTCATGTCATCACCAGATTCTATAATGTTGGAGAAGTATTAGTTCTACAGAAGGTCACCAAAACTAAAATGACAGAGCTCACCAGTTATGTGAGTGACCAACGAGCAATGATCGTCAACACCATTAATGATGAGCTAGTGAAATATGCTTTCATCATGATTGGTTACAAGATATTTTATACTAGCATAATGAATTTTGTCCCTACTGCTATGGTAAATGTTGCTTACGATAACTCAATGATGAATGGATAGTACCAAACCAGTACTGAGAGGGGGGGTGAATCAGTAGAGACAAAAACACAATCTTAAACCAGTTCGGTAGCAGACATTGTGCTTTGACAGACAAACAACAACACCGGTCTTAAACAGAGTGCAACCAGCAAAACCCAAAATAACTGAGACAAGCATAAACTAGTTGACACTTATCTTTTCAAACAATCTAATACTTCATTTTCATTTCACCCTAGTGCATGAACAGGTAATCTATCATCAAAAGATATATAAATAGCTAGATCAACATGATTTACCTTCGGACACAAATCACTCTAACCATCAGAAGAATATCACCACACATGACACATAGATTTTTCACATGGAAACCCAACTAGGAAAAACCATGGTGGGGATGAATACCCACAAGCTATTTTTGAACTCTTTAGAAGTCCTCTCTGTTAGGAGCCTTGTCCAGTTAAAGACTGATACAATAGGTTCTATTAGGAATCGATCCTGTTAGGGATCACCTGGTTAAGGGATGGTTAGAATATTCGGTTAAGAGTTAAACCCTGTTAAAGGTTACCTTGTTAGAGGATTTCAAGAACTCAATGGTTTTGAGTCACCCTATTAAAGGATTTACAACAAGCCAGTTAAAGCTACCCTATTAAGGGATTTCCTAATTGTTGAAGAGGTTAGAGATCAACAGGTATTACAATGATTTGGTAACAACACTTAATGCTAATGCTAATCTACTTTAGCTCCTCTTCACCTTCTACACTTACACTCTGTAGGTATCACTTCTCTTTTCTGGTCTAGCAAGAATAACGTATCTCTTCTCTTGGATATACACACACAACTTTTGCCAACAACCTCAGAAAGAAACACAACATCGACCTTATAGGAAAAAAGATAGGTTAGTAGCATAAACCCTAAACCCTAAACCTATTAGGTATTGGAATTCAAACGGTTCAATCCTGACCATTGAGAACATTGCATTAAATGCTTTAGTCCTGATCCAATCTCAAGATGTTCTCCATCATTCATTTTCCACCAATTTCATGGCAGTTGATAACCCATCATGCATTATCACCATTTACAGACTTCAGACATTCCCAAGGTAGATAGGGACAATCTCCTTCATGTGCACAAGGCTGACATGGCAACATGATCTATTCTTCATTATAATGCTAACTCATCACACAAGGTCATCAGTTGAGTCACACAGGCTTGAAGCACTTCAACTGGAAATCCTTAAGTTGAGACTACCAATCAGTAGTCATACAAAGCTTCCATGTGTCGATTCCCATAACCACATGTTGGTTCACCTTAAACAAACACACTGCATCACTTTGGCACATATACCAGTTCACAGAGTTATACCGATTCTCACATATACCGGTTCTTGGTAACATACTAATTCTCACATATACCAGTTCTCTCCTCTTCAGCATATTGACATCAATGACAACATATAATGTCATATACCAGTTCTTGGTAACATACTGGTTCTCACATATACCAATTCTCTCCTCTTCATCATATTGACATCAATGACAACATACAATGTCATCATGTCCTCATACCAGTTCACATAATGCCAACAATCTCCCCCTTTGGCATTGATTGCAATATACAAAGGTATCTCTCTACTTCACATCTTCTCCCCTAATTTTTGCAGATATCTTCTCCACTTCACTTCTTCTCCCCCTTTGACAACAATGCCAAAGTGGAGGTACAAGCTTCCCTATTCCATTATGTTGCTTCCCCTAAGGAGTAGCATCCTTCAACACATTAATCCTGAAGAAAAATTTGACTATGCAATACTTGACTGATGTGGAGCATATACTTTTAGTTTACCTCCTGAAGGGGCAGCACCCCTAATTAACCTCTTATGTACATAAATATAGCCTTTGGGAGAGGCTTGGTGAATATGTTTGCTAACTACTCCTTACTGGAAACATGTTCCAGTGCAATCTCTTTGTTCTGAACCTTTTCCCTCAAGAAATGATACTTAAGCTCAAAGTGCTTGGTTCTAGAATGTAAAACCGGATTCTTGGAGATGTTAATTGCACTAGTATTGTAACAAAATATACTTATCGGTTCAGATACAGGAAATTTGAAGCCATTTAATACATGCTTCCTCCAAATTGTCTAAGTGCAGTTCATGAAAGCTCCAACATACTCTGCTTTTGCTATAGACTGAGAGATACAACTCTGCTTCTTACTCATCCATGAGACTAGTCTACCACCGAGAAAGAATGCACCACTGATTGTGCTCTTCTGGTCATCCACGTTACCTACCCAATCAACATCTGTGAATACTTTCAAGTTGAAATCTTTGTTGTATGGATACCACAATCCATAATCAATAGTTCCCTTTAGATACCTAAGAATCCGCTTGACTACAACCAAGTGGGATTCTCTTGGACTTTTCTAGAACCTTGCAATAATGCCAACTGCATGTGCAATATCTGGTCTGCTATACACTACATAATGCAACTTACCAATCATTGATCGGTATTCCTTCTCATCAACCAATACTGAGTCACCCTCTTTGGATAGTTTACAACCGGTCACCATCGGTGTACCAACCAGTTTTCTATCTTCCATGCCAAAGGTCTTCAACACCAATTTGACATAGTTGGACTGAGTGATAAAGATTCCATCTTTCATCTACTGGATCTGCAGTCTAATGAAGAGCTTAATCTCCCCTATGAGTGACATCTCAAACTCTTTCTTCATCTCATCTGAAAACTCATGACTCATCTTATCATCTCCACCAAAGATAATGTCATCAACATATACCTCACAGTCAGGATCTGATCTCCTTCAAACTTCAAGTAGATATTACTATCTTCGCTTGTTCTCTCAAATCCAATCTTCACAAGATGGGAATGCAGGCATTCATACCATGCTCTAGGTGCCTACTTTAGACCATATAAGGCTTTATGTAGCCTACACACCATGTCACTATCTTCAGATAGGGAAAAACCATCTAGTTGCTCTATATACACTTCCTCTTCAAGTACACCATTTAGGAATGCAGATTTTACATCCACTTGATATACTTTGAATCCTTTAAAAGCTGCATATGCAAGAAGCATACGAAATGCTTCCAATCTGGCTACAGGAGAAAAGGTTTCTCCATAGTCTTCTCCTTCTTCTTGGGCATATCCTTTACACACCAGTCTGGCTTTGTTTCTAATCACTGATCCATCCTCATTCAGCTTATTTCTGAAAACCCATTTGGTGCCAATGACATTTTTATGCTCCAGTCTAGGTACCAAAGACCATGTACCATTTTTCTCTATCTGGTCAAGTTCCTCTTCCATTGCCTTGATCCAGTATTCATCTTTATATGCCTTTTTGAATGATTTAGGCTCAAATTTAGAGATCATACATGAGTTTTCTCTGACCTTTCTTCTTGTAAGGATTCATGCATCCTTATCTCCTATGATCTACTTAGGATCATGATTCAACTTGACATACCGAGGAATGGTCTTGATAGATTCCTCTTGCTTTTCTTCTTCATCCTCATCTCCATTAGTATCAGTATGTACATCTACCAGTGTTGGAACATTGTTAATGGTACTTAGTTGACTAACAACTGGTTCCGAGAAGGTTACAACTGGTTCATTTACCGCTTGCTCACTACCAGTTTCCTCAGTTTTCTCAGAAGTTTCATCAACTCTTACATTGATGCTTTCCATAATTCTCTGAGTCCTATTATTGAAACACTTGAGAGCTCTTCTCTTGGTGGAATATCCTAGGAATATTCCCTCATCACATTTCGCATCAAATTTACTCTAGTGTTCGCTCCTCTTGATGTAACATTTCCTACCAAACACTCTAAAATAGCTAACCACAGGTGTCTTACCGGTCCAATACTCATAAGGAGTTTTATCCTTACCTTTCTTGATGAGTACCCGGTTCATTGTGTAGACTGCAGTGCTCACTGCTTCTCTCCAAAAGGTGTGAGCACCTATTCCTTGAATCAACATAGTTCTAGCTGCTTCAACGACAGTCCAATTATTCCTCTCTACTAGGCCATTTTGTTGTGGATTATGGGGGGTAGATAGTTTCCTCTTGATGCCATGTTCATCACAATACTTGTTGAATTCACTAGAAGTGAATTCCCCTCCTTGATCGGTTCTCAAGCACTTGATCCTTTTACCACTTTCCTTCTCCACTAATGCTCTGAAAGCTTTGAACTTTACAAAAGCTCCAAACTTATCTTTCAAGAATGTGACCCACATCATTCTTGAGCAATCATTAGTGAGAATCATGAAGTACCTATCACCCTACACACTCCTAGTTTTCATAGGACCACACAAATCAGTATGCACAAGATCAAGCAAATTGTCAACAGTGAAAGGTTTACCTTTAAAGGTTGAGGAAGACATTTTCCCCAATTGACACTCCCTTCACAAGGTGTTTTCTAGTTTTCTTAGCACCAGCAACCCTCTAACTACCTTAATCTTATTGGCCTTCATAATGTTATCAAAGTTTACATGGTAGAGTCTCCTATGCCATATCCAACTATCATCAAATTTAGCCATAAGACATGTACTTATATTTACATTTAGCTAAAATAAGTTACCTTTTGTCTGCATGTCGGTGGCCACCAATTCACCATTCTTTCCTTTGATTCTGCACAATCCATTCTTGAATTCCAGAGTGAGACCACTATCATTTAGCTGGGCAACACTCAAAAGGTTGTGTCTAAGACCATCAACCTAATACACATTGTCAGCACTACTCTTTCCATTCAGAGAGATGGACCCTCTACCTTTGACCATACATTGTGTATCATTACCAAAGAAAACCACACCACCATCATACTCTTCCAAGGATAGAAACTTGCTCCAGTCACTAGTCATATGGTGAGAACAACCACTGTCAATAATCCACTCATTGGAATTATCAAAGCAGGAGACAAGAGCCTTCTTATCTGACACATCTTCCTTGACAGCAACAAACACAATATCTTTGTTTTCTTCATCCTCTGATTCCTCATCCGTGACACCTTCATCAACTACCACAAAATAGTTTCTCTGATTTCCTCCTTTGAATTTCTTGAACATTTCTGGTTTGTCCTTGTTGTCGCCATTAGGACAATTTATAGCAATATGTCCTATTCGGTTACAAGAAAAGCATTTCAAATGGAGCTTACCTCTATATTTTTTGATTCCTTTAGGAAGTTGCCTGGCAAGAAGAGCTTCAAATGCCATTAGAATCTCCTCATCATCCATTTCTCTACTCTGTCTTGCTTCACCACTAGTGCTAGCTTCTTTTCCTTTTCTGGATGGTACAACAGAAACTTTAAAGGTTGATTTAGTCTTTTGAACACTGCCATCAAAACTATTTAGCTCATAATCTGTCAACTTTGTAATGATGAAGTCTAGGGATACCTTAGTCTTGTCTATTGATCTCAACTCCTAAATAGAAGCAACCCTTATTGCATAGAATAGTAATAAGGATCTCATGACTTTGCTTACCACAATGGAATCTTCCATTTTACCACCTGCACTCTTGATATTTCCAACAATAGTTTTGACTCTTATTCCATATTGTTGAATGGTCTCACCTTCAACCATTTGCATGTCTTCAAACTTCCCTCTAAGGCTTTCTTCCTTAGCTTGTTTTACATTCTCATCACCGCCATAGATATTTTCAAGAGTATCCCATACCTCTTTGGGATTTACCTTATCTTCGACATCAATAAACTCAATCTTAGATAAACTACTGATTAGGGCTTCCATAACTTGCCCATTCTCCTACATCTCTCCCTTTTGGTCATTGGTGAGAGTACCGGTAGGAGCAACATAGGCATTCTCAACATAGCTCCAGTGTTGAACACCCATGCTTCTGATGTATATCTTCATTCTATCTTTCCATATACTGAAATTTTCTAGATTGAACTTTGGACATTCCCTCTTCATCGTTAGACTGGGATCTTTACCTCAAGTGGTTAAGCTTATAACACACAGGACCTGGAGGACACTCAGATACCAATTGATAACTCAATGATGAATGAATAGTATGAAATAGGTACTAAGAGTTGGGGGTGAACCAGTATAGACAAAAACACAATCTTAAACTAGTTCATTAGCAGACACTGTGCATTGACAGACAAACAACAACACCTATCTTAAATAGAGTGCAACCAGCAAAACCCAGAATAATTAAGACAAGCATAAACCGGTTGACACTTATCGTTTCAAATAATCTAATACTGCATTCCCATTTCACCCTAGTGCATGAGCAGGTAATCTATCATCAAAAGATATATAAATAGCTAGATCAACATGATTTACCTTTAGACACAAATCACTCAAACCATCACAAGACTATAACCACACATGACACATAGATTTGTCACATGGAAACCCAACTGGGAAAAACCACGGTGGGGATGAATAACCACAAGCTATTTTTGAACTCTTTAGTAGTCTGCTCTGTTAGGAGCCTTGTCTGGTTAAGGACTGATACAATAGGTTCTGTTAGGAACCGATCCTGTTAGGGATCACCTAGTTAAGGGATGGCTAGAATACCCAGTTAAGAGTTAAACCCTATTAAAGGTTACCTTGTTAGAGGATTTCAAGAACTCAAGGGTTTTGAGTCACCCTATTAAAGGATTTACAACAAGCCGGTTAAAGCTACCCTGTTAAGGGATTTCCCAACTGTTGAAGTGGTTAGAGATCAATGGGTATTATAATGATCTGGTAACAACACTTAATGCTAATGCAGATCTACTTTAGCTCCTCTTCACCTTCTGCACTTACACTCTATAGGTACCACTTCTCTTTTCTAGTTTGGCAAGAATCACATATCTCTTCTCTTAGATACATACACACAACATTGACCTTATAGGAAAATAGATAGTTCGGTAGCATAAACCCTAAACCCTAAACCTGTTAGGTTAAGGAATTCAAACAGTTCAATCCTGACCATTGAGCACATTGCATTAAATGAAACAGTCTTGATCCAATCTCAAGATGTTCTCCATCATCATTTTCTACTGATTTCATGGTGGCTGATAACCCATCACATGTTATCACCGTTTATAGACTTCGCACATTCTCGAGGTAGATAGGAACAATCTCCTTCATGCAAGATCCTTCATGTGCACAAGGTTAATGTGGCAACATGATCTGTTCTTCATTACAATGATAACTCATCACACAAGGTCACCGATTGAGTCACACAGGCTTGAAGCACTTCAACCAGAAACCCTGAAGTTAAGACTACCAACCGGTAGTCATACAAAGCTTCCATGTGCTGATTCCCATAACCACATGTCGGTTCACCTTAAACAAACACACCGTGTCACTTTGGCACATATACCGGTTCACAGAGTTATATCAGTTCTCACATATACCGGTTCTCTCCTCTTCAGCATATTGACATCAATGACAACATACAATGTCATATACCGGTTCTTGGTAACATACCAGTTCTCACATATACCGGTTCTCTCCTCTTCAGCATATTGACATCAATGATAACATACAATGTCATCATGTCCTCATGCTAGTTCACATAATGCCAACAACTTACAGGATGATTAAGGAAGATAGTAAATATGACCTATGTGATAACTCAATGATGAACGGTGAGTACAAAACTGGTACTGAGGGGGGGGGGTGAATCAGTACAGTCAAAAACATTTACCTAAAACTAGTTAGACAACAAACACTTGCAAATTACTGGCAAACAGTAATACCGGTCTAAAACAAAGTACAACCGGTAAAGCTAAGAATGATTGTGACAATCATTAATCGGTTAATCACTTAGCTTTCCACACAACTTAATACTACACTTTCATTTCACCCTTGTGCATGAACAGGTAACCTATCATCAGAAATATAATAGAAGCTAGTTCAACATGATTTACCTTCAGACACAAATCACTTAAACCATCACATGAAAAACACCACACATGACACAAATTTTTCACGTGGAAACCCATCTGGGAAAAACCACGGTGGGGATGAATAACCACAAGCCATTTTTGAACTCTTTCGAAGTTCGCTCTGTTAGGAGCCTAGTCTGGTTAAAGACTATTACAATAAGTTCTGCTAGGAATCGATCCTGCTAGGGATCACCCGGTTAAGGGATGGCTAAATATCCAGTTAAGGGTTAAACCTTGTTAGAGGTTACCTTGTTAGAGGATTTCATGATCTCAATGGCTTTGAGTCACCTTGTTAAAGGATTTACAACAAGCTAGTTAAAGCTACCCGGTTAAGAGATTTTCCAATTGTTGAAGTTGTTAAAGATCAATAGGTATTATAATGATCTAGTAACAACACTCAATGCCAATGCAGATCTACTTTAGTTCCTTCCTTCTGCACACACACTATGTAGGCATCAATCCTTTTATCTGGTCTAGCAAGAATCACATATCTTTGTACTTAGATACACACACACACCATTTGCCAACAACCTCAACATGCAACACAACATCGACCTTATAGAAAATGGATAGGTTGGTAGCATAAACCCTAAACCCTAAACATTTATGTTTACCAATACAGTCGATTTAATCCTGACCATTAATCACATTGCATTTGACTACAACAATCTTGAACAGATCTCAAGACATTCTCCATAGTTCATTCTTCATTGCTTCATGGAGGCAATAACCCATCATGCGCTCTCCACTATTTATAGGGACTTCACACATTCTTGAGGTGGATAGGAAAGATCTCCTTCATGGAAGATCCTTCACGTGCTCAAGCTGATGTGGCAACACAATCTAATCTTCATTACAATGCTAACTCATCACACAAGATTGAAACACTTCAACCAGAAACCCTAAAGTTGAGACTACCAACCGGTAGTCATGCAAAACCTTCATATATCGGTTCTCATACCAACATACCATTTTACCTCAAACAAACATACCACTTCACCTTTTCACATATATCGATTCACAATGTTATACCGGATCTCACATATACTAGTTCACTCTTCAGCATATTGACATCAATGACAGCATACAATATCATCATGTCGTCATACTCTGCCCATATGCCAACAATCTCTCCCTTTGGCATTGATGGCAATATACAGAGATATCTCTCCGCTTCACATCTTCTCCCCCAAATTTGTAGATATCTTCTCCATTTTACATCTTCTCCCTCTTTGACAACAATGCCAAAGTGGAGGCACAAGCTTACCACGTTCCACTATGTTGCTCCCCCTGAGGAGTAGCATCCTTCAACACATCAATCCTGAAAAGATTTGACAATGCAATACCTGATTGATGTGGAGCACATAACTTTAGTTCACCTCTTGAAGGGGCAGCACCCCTAATTCACCTCTCAAATAGGTAAATGTAGCCTTCGGTAGAGGCTTGGTGAATATGTCTGCTAACTACTCCTTACTGGAGACATGTTCCAATATAACCTCTTTGTTCTGAACCTTTTCCCTCAGGAAATGATACTTGAGTTCAAAATGCTTGGTTCTAGCATGTAAAACCAGATTCTTGGAAATGTTAATTGCACTTGTATTGTCACAAAATATGCTTTCCGGTTCAGATATAGGAACTTTAAAGCCATTCAATACATGCTTCATCCAATTAGTCTGGGTGTAGTTCATAAAAGCTGCAACATACTCTGCTTCTACTATAGACTAAGAGATACAACTCTGCTTTTTACTCATTCATGAGACCAGTCTACCATCGAGAAAGAATGCACCACCGGTTGTGCTCTTCTGGTCATCTACATTACCAACTTTTCTGAAACTGAACAGTAATACCCACTGCATGTGCAATGTTCGGTCTACTATGCACTACATAATGCAACTTACCAATCATTGATCGGTATTCTTTCTCATTTACTAATGCCGAGTCATCCTCTTTTGATAGCTTACAATCGGTCACCATTGGTGTACCAACCGGTTTACTGTCTTCCATGTTAAAGGTCTTCAACACCTCTTTGACATACTTGGACTGAGTAATAAAGATTCCATCTTTCATTTAATGAATCTGTAGTCTAATGAAGAACTTAATCTCCCCTATGAGTGACATTTCAAACTCCTTTTTCATCTCATCAACAAATTCATGACTCATATTGTCATCTCTTCCAAAGATGATGTCATCAACAAATACTTCACAGATCAGAATTTGATCTCCTTTTGATTTCAAGTAGATATTCCTATCTTCACTTGTTCTTTCAAGTCCAATCTTCACAAGATGGGAGTGCAAGCATTCATACCATTCTCTAGGTGCCTGCTTTAGTCCATACAAGGCTTTATGTAGCCTACACACCATGTCACTATCTTCTGATAGGGAAAACCCAT
This sequence comes from Cryptomeria japonica, assembly GCF_030272615.1. NCBI lineage: Eukaryota > Viridiplantae > Streptophyta > Pinopsida > Cupressales > Cupressaceae > Cryptomeria > Cryptomeria japonica. The sequence goes on from NC_081407.1 coordinate 185,128,077, forward strand.
CTGGTTGCTCTATATACACCTCCTCTTCAAGTATTCCATTTAGGAATGCTGATTTTACATCCATTTGGTATACGTTGAATCCTTTAAAAGCTGCATATGCAAGAAGCATACACACTCCTTCCAATCTTTCTACCAGAGAAAAGGTTTCTCCATAGTCTTCTCCTTCTTGAGCATATCCTTTACATACTAGTCTAGCTTTGTTCCTTACCACTATGCCATCCTCATTTAGCTTGTTTCTAAAAGCCCATTTGGTTCCAATGACATTTTTATGCTCTGGTCTCGGTACCAAAGACCATATACCATTCTTCTCTATCTGGTCAAGTTCCTCCTCCATTGCCTTGATCCAGTCTTCATCTTTATGTGCCTCTTTGAATGATTTAGGCTCAAATTCAAAGATCATAAAAGAATTCTCTCTGACCTTTCTTCTTGTAAGGATTCCTGCATCCTTATCTCCTATGATTTTCTTTGGATCATGATTCAGTTTGACATATCAAGGAATGCTCTTGACTGATTCCTCTTTCTTTTCTTCTTCATCCTCATCTTCATCAGCATCAGCATTTACCAGTGTAGGAACACTTTTACTGGTACTTGGCTGATTAAAAACCGGTTCCCAGAAGGTTACAATCGGTTCATTTACTGCTTCCTTGCTACTAGTTTCCTTAGGCTTTTTAGAGGTTTCATCAACTCTAACATTGATGCTTTCAACAGTTCTATGAGTCCTATTGTTGAAACATTTGAGAGCTTTACTCTTGGTAGAATATCCTAGGAATATTCCTTCATCACATTTTGCATCGAACTTGCTCTAATGTTCACTCCTCTTTATATAACATTTGCTACCAAATACTCTAAATTAGCTTACCACTGGTGTCTTACTGATCCAGTACTCATAAGGAGTCTTATCCTTACCCTTTTTAATGAGTACCTGGTTCATTGTGTAGACTGCAGTGCTCACCGCTTCTATCCAAAAGGTGTGAGCGACCTTTCCTTGGATCAACATAGTTCTAGCTGCTTCAACCATAGTCTAGTTGTTTCTCTTTGCTAGGCCATTCTACTATGGATTCTGGGGGGCAGACAGTAGCCTCTTGATGTCATTCTCTTCACAGTACTTGTTGAATTCACCGGAAGTGAATTCCCCTCCTTGATGAGTTCTAAGGAATTTGATTCTTCTACCACTTTCATTTTCTACTAGTGCTCTGAAAGCTTTGAACTTTCTAAAAGCTTCAGACTTTTCCTTCAAGAATGTGACCCACATCATTCTAGAGAAATCATAGTAAGAATCATGAAATACTATCTCCCTGCACACTCCTAGTTTTCATAGGACCACACAAATCAGTATGCACAAGATCAAGTAAATTGTCTACTATGAAAGATTTACCTTTGAAAGTTGAGGAAGACATTTTCTCCAGTTGACATTGTTTGTACAAAGAATTTTTTGGTTTGCTCAACACTGGCAATCCTCTAAATGCCTTGGTCTTACTGGCCTTCACAATGTTATCAAAGTTTACATGGCAGAGTCTCCCATGCCATATCCAACTATCATCAAATTTATCCATAAGACATGTACTTACATTTGCATTCAGCTAAAATAAGTTACCTTTGGTCTGCATACCGGTGGCCATCAATTCACCATTCTTTCCTTTTATTCTGCTCACTCCATTTTTGAATTTCAGAGTGACTCCACTATCATTTAGCTGGGAAACACTCAAAAAGTTGTGTATGAGACCTTCCACCCAATACACATTGTCAGCACTACTCTTTCCATTAAGAGAGATGGACCCTCTTCCTTTGACCATACATGGTGCATCATTACCAAAACAAACCACACCACCATCATATTCTTCCAAAGATAGAAACTTGCTCCGGTCACCAGTCATATGGTGAGAACAACCACTGTCAATAATCCACTCATTGGAATTATCAAAGTGGGAGACAAGAGCCTTCTTATCTGACATATCTTCCTTTACTACAACAAACACAATAACTCCATTTTCTTCATCTTCTGATTCCTCATCTGTGACACCTTCATCAACTGCTACAAAACAGTTTCTCCAATTTCCACCTTTGAATTTTTTGAACCTTTTTGGTTTGTCCTTGTTGTCACCATTAGGATAGTTTATAGCAATATGTCCTATCTGGTTACAAGAAAAGAATTTCAAAGGGAGCTTACCTTTGTATTTACCGGTTGCCTTAGGAATTCTCTTGGTAAGAAGAGCTTCAAATTCCATCAGAATCTCCTCATCATCCATTTCTCTGCACTGTCTTGGTTCACCGCTGGTGCTTGCTTCTTTTCCTTTTCTAAAATGATGGAGTCTAGGGATACCTTAGTCTTTTCTCTTGATCTCTACTCCTGAATAGCAACAATTCTTATTGCATAGATTGGTAATAAAGATCTCAAAACTTTGCTAGCAATAGTGGAATTTTCCATTTTACCACCCACACTCTTGATATCTCCAACAACACTTTTGATTCTTATTCCATATTGTTGAATGGTCTCTATTGGTATTTTGGTAAGGTTTTGTCGTTGATGTCAATACCTACTAAAACTCTAGCACTTTGGAGATCCAACAAACATTCACCAGTAAGCAAGTGACTTTTGCACAGTCGCTGGTATATGGTACACTGGCGGATATAATGATCACTGGCACTTGGAATGGCATGGAAAACACTTGGTAATGTCGAAGACATCACTTGGACATCTTGTCTTGAAGAATTTGTTATTGGTATATTCATATTTGCATATTTGTTATTACCGGCAAATAGGTCCAGGTTATGCATCGACAGGGTTATCTTTTCCAGATTAGCACGACATGCTATGGAGATGATTAATTATTATTGCAAACGCATTAAGTTGATATGTTGAATCAGTTATTGTATCGGATATTGTATTGTTTGTAAAATATTTTTATTATAATATCTTGTAGAGTCAACCTACTAAAACTGGTCTTAGGTTATGGTATAAATGTAAGATCTTATTTGTAAGATCGAATAGGGAAGGTGAAAAGGAATTGTAAGAAGGTATATGTGAGATTAAGCAGAGCTATACATGCAGACATCATTTGAAGCTGAAGCTAGGTTTTTATAAATGCATATCAAAACTACACCGGTACTGAATCTAGCATATGAAGATACTATTTTGAGCAGTACATTCTTATTGGATTTAACCATCCAATTGTAGTCAGTGTGACTCCCATTAGTTATTAAGTAGTGAGCTCTAGGCACTTGGCCTTTCTGCATGTGTAGACCCCATTTATGTACACTTACTATCTACAGTAGTATCATTTGATTGTGGGTAAGGTTTCCCACTATTGTTTTTCCCCTTATAGGGTTTCCACATACAAATATTGGTATAATGTGTTGTGGATGACTTTAGCTTTTTGTTTCATGCATTAATCCTTACCGGTATTGCAATTAACTATTAAAATTGTCTACTAGCATATAAGACCAGTTTACCGATATTAAGCAGTAAATTGGTTAAGGTGGTTTTGGTTTAAAATTGTTAGACAACTAATTCACCCCCGCTCTCAGTTGTCTTCAGGACCTAACAATTGGTATCAGAGCTTAGTCCTCTTTTTGTAGAAGTTTAACAACTTGAGGAGATCCAATGTCTACTAACTATTTCAAGAAGGATAGTCCTAAACTTGATGGAACCAACTATGGCATATGGAAGATCAGAATGGAGACACATTTAAATTGCATTGGAAAGGAAATTTGGGATGTTACAAAGAATGGCTATACTACTCCAACTCAAAGTCAACCCAATCCACGTAACTTGACAAAAGATGAAGAAAATGATTACAAAGCAAGAGATGCACTTTTGAGTGCATTATCAGATCAATTAATCATGGGATTATCAGATAGGTCTACTGCTAAAGTTATTTCGGCTCATTTGGAAAACTGAATGAAGGAGATTCCATAGTTAAGATTGAAAAACTTGAAAGCTTCCAGGTCAGGTATGAACATCTAAAAAATGGAACAAGATGAAAGAATTTCTGCTTTTATGGAAAGAGTAAATGAAATTGTTATGGGTATTAAATGTTGTGGAGGTATTTTAAGTGAAGATGAAATTGTTTCAAAAATTTTAAGAGGATTTCCACTGGCATATAAAATGAAAGTCACTGCTATAAATGAGTTAAGAACAATGCCTAATACATCAGTAACTAGGGATACATTGATTGGAAAACTTTCAGCTTTTGAAATTGAAGAATTTGGTCCTATTGCTACTATATAGACAGATTTATCTTTTAAAGCATCAACATCATCTGCATCATCATTTGACAAATCTGATTGGAAAGATTTTTATGCAAAATAACTTGAAGAAAGCAGGAAAGAAAATGAAGAACTTGAAGAACTTGAAGCACTATTTGCAAGGAAAATGCCTAAAGGTCTAGTTGGAAGTAAGTATGAAGGTAAAGCACCCTTTAAATGTTTTAAATGCAATAAGATTGGTCATATGGCGTCAAGATGCCCTAATAGACATGCTAGACTAAGAGAAGAGGCTAGAAGAACATACAAGCCTAACCCTGAAAAATTGAAGATACAGATTTAAGAAGAATAAAAACAAATATTGTTACATTGCTGATGAAGGTGTGACTGATGATTCTGGTGAGAATTCAACAAACAATGGATGGGTTTTTGTTGATATAACAAAAGATCAATCAGCACCTACTATTCAAGTAGTAGAATAGGCCTTGGTAGCTAAAGTTGAAATAAAGGATGAGTGGATCATTGATTCAAGATGCTCACATCATATCACAAGAGACAAAGGTAAATTCTTGAACTTTCAAGAATACAATTGAGGCTTAGTGAGATTTGGAGATGATAAAGCTTGTTTGATCAAAGGTAAGGGTACAATATCTCTTGATGGTAAGCATAATACTGACAATGTTTACTATGTTGAAGGATTAAAGCACAATCTTTTGAGTGTTAGTCAATTAGTTGAGAAAGGATTTTAGTTACAATTCAAAAATGGAAAATGCAAAATTATGAATATAATCGGTTTGGAAATTGCAACCGATAATCAAACTAGAGGTAGTATCTTTCAATTGAATAACAGTGAAAAGACATTCTTAATTGCACATATTGATGAAAGTTGGCTATGGCATAAGAGACTCTGCCATGTAAACTTTGATTGCATGGTGAAAATCAGTACTATTAAGACAGTTAGAGATTTACCTAAAATTGTCAAACCTCACAATATAGTATGTAAGGAGTGTCAATTTGGAAAACAAGTTAGAGCTAATTTCAAAAGTATTCTAGAAAAATCCAATAATGCTCTTGATTTAATTCATATTGATTTATGTGGTCCAGCTAGAACTAAAAGCTTACAAGATGATAGGTATTTCATGCTAATCATTGATGACTATTCTAGAATGTGTTGGGTTACTTTTCTCAGAGAAAAATCAAAAGCACTTGGAAAGTTCAAACTATTCAAAGCTAACGTAGAAAATGAAACCAGTAAGAAAACCAAATGTCTTAGATCAAATCAAGGAGGAGAATTTATATCTAATGAATTTAATACATTCTATGAAGTGAATGGAATCAAAAGACAAATATCAGCACCTTGGACACCATAATAGAATGGAGTTGTTGAAAGGAAAAAAAAAACTATCTTGGATGCAGCCAGAAGTATGTTATTAGAAGCAAACCTACCACATATATATTGGATAGAAGCAGTAAGTACAACGATCTATACATTCAACAAAGTTCACATCAAAGGTGAAACCAGTAAGACCCCTCATGAACTATGGTTTGGTATTACTCCTACTCTGAAATATTTCAAAATTTTTGGAAGAAAATGTTATATCATAAGAGATGAGTATATTGGAAAATTTGATCCTAGAAGTAATGAAGGAATATTTCTTGGATATTCATCTAAGAGAAAGGCATATAGATGTTTTAACAAGAGATTGTAGAAAATTGTTGAGAGTACAAATGTGAATATTGATGAACAATTCAGAGGAACTTCAAGGTATATAGATTCTGAACCAGCAACAAAAATTTTGACAAATGAACCTACAATAAATCCACCGGTACAGAATGAGATCCAGCTACACCGGTATCATCTGAAAATTCCACACCAACTAAAGAACAACAACAAACAAAGACACCCTGGTATGTAAGACTAAATCATTCTGAAGATTAGATAATTAGAAACAAGTATAAAGGAGTAATGACAAGAGGAAGATTGAAAAATGAAGAGGTATTTCTTATTTCTCAAATCAAACCATCATCTATTAATGAGGCATGTGAAGATAAATATTGGATTAAAGCTATGGAAAAAGAATTGGAACAAATTGAGAAAAACAACACTTGGACATTAGTTCCCCAACCTAAAGATAAAAATATAATTGGAACCAAATGGGTATTCAGAAACAAACTTAATGAAGATGGTAAGGTTATCAAAAATAAAGAAAGACTAGTGTGTAAGGGATATTCTCAGAAAGAAGGAATTGATTACAATGAAACCTTTGCACTGGTAGCTAGAATTGAGGTAGTTAGATTATTTTTGGCTTTTGCAGCACATAAGAACTATAAAGTATATCAAATGGATATTAAATGTACATTTTTGAATGGAGATCTTGAAGAAAAAGTTTACATCAAATAGCCTAATGGATTTTCTTTGATAGATAACAAAGATATGGTTTACAGGTTAAGAAAAGCATTGTATGGGTTTGAAACAAGCTCCAAGAGCTTGGTATGCAAGGTTAGATAAGTATCTTTTGAAGATTGTTTTTTCTAAAGGTAATGCAAACAGTAATCTATATTATAAAGTGTCTAATGATGACATCTTGGTTATAGAAGTTTTTGTTGATGATATAATCTTTGGAGGCGAAGATGGATTATGTAAAGACTTTTCTATTGAGATGCAGCAAGAATTTGAAATGTCTATGATTGGAGAAATAAAATTCTTTTTAGGATTGCAGATTTCACAGACTGATAAATGTATATTCTTGAGTCAATCCAAGTACTTAAAAGAGCTACTAAAGAAATTTGGGATGGAGAACTCTAAACCGGTAAGCACACCTATGACTACAAATAACAAATTATCTCTAAGGGATGAATCTACACCTGTTAATCTGACTAGGTAGAAATCTATGATAGGAGGTTTACTGTATTTAACACAAACCAGACTTGATATCATGAATGCAGTATGTATTGTTTCAAGATTTCAGAGTAATCCTAGAGAAAATCATGAATCAATAGTAAAAAGGATTTTCCAGTATTTACAAGGCACTTCAGATCTTGGATTATGGTATCCTAGAGATGAAAACTTTGAATTATATGCATATACAGATGCAAATTGGGCAAGAGATTTGGGTGATAGAAAAAGTACCATCAGTGGAGCATTTTTTCTTGGAAACAAATTGATTTCTTTGTTGAGTAAGAAACAAAGTTCCACATCTCTATCAACAACAGAATCACAATATGTTGTAGCAGCAACTAACTGTACACAGGTACTATGGCTTAAGCAAATGTTGAAAGACATAAAAGTAAAATGCAAGGAACCTATTACTATCTATTGTGATAACACTGCAGCAATTGATATATCTAGGAATTTGGTATTACATTCTAAAACCAAACATGTCTCTATCAAACTGAATTTTCTAAGGGAACATGTTGAAGCAAAGGAGATAAAACTAGTTTATGTGAATACTAAAGAACAAATTGCAGATATTTTCACTAAACCTTTTCCTAAGGAGACTTTTGGATATCTTAGAGATCATCTTGGAGTCATACCCCCACCGGTAGTGACTTAGACAGTTGATGATTGTCATCAACTGGCAGAATTAACAGAGAAATCTTTTATTTCCGGCTTTGATGAGGAAGCTACTTCTCAGGGGGAGTTGATGGTATATTGAATTGGTTGGTATTTTGTATATAAACTTGGTTTTATTGTAACTTTGGCATTTGATGTCAAAGGGGGAGTGATATCTATGGAAAAACACATTATCTTTTGGGGAGAGATTGTCACTTTTGGAGAGTTTACTTATACTCTGGTAATTGTTGGTACTTTGGTATTTGGCATTTCTATTTTGGCACTTTGATGATTTTTCCATCTTGTGTTGCCATCAATGCCAAAGGGGGTGATTGTTGGTATTTTGGTATGGTTTTGTCATTGATGTCAACACCTACTAAAACTCTAGCACTTTGGAGATCCAACAAACATTCACCGGCAAGCAAGTGACTTTCGCACAATCACTAGTATATGGTACACCGACAGGATATAATGATCACCGACACTTGGAATGGCATGGAAAACACTTGGTAGTGTCGAAGACATCATTTGGACATCTTGTCTTGAAGAATTTATTATTGGTATATTCATATTTGCATATTTGTTGTTACCAGCAAATAGGTCCAGGCTATGCACCGACATGTTTATCTTTTCCAGATCAGCATGACACACTTTAGAGATGATTAATTATTGTTGCAAATGCATTAAGCCGACATGTTGAATTGGTTATTACATCGGATATTGTATTGTTTGTAAAATGTTTTTATTGTAATATCTTGTAGAGCCAACCTACTAAAACTGGTCTTAGGTTATGGTATAAATGTAAGATCTTATTTGTAAGATCAAATAAGGAAGGTGAAAAGGAATTGTAAGAAGGTATATATGAGATTAAGCAGAGCTATACATGCAGACATAATTTGAAGGTGAAGCTAAGTTTTTATAAAAGCATATCAAAACTACACCGGTACTGAATCCAACATATGAAGATGTTATTTTGAGCAGTACAATCTTATTGGATTTAACCATCCAATTGTAGTCAGTGTGACTCCCATTTGTGATTGAGCAGTGAGCTCTAGGTGCTTGGTCTTTTTGTATGTGTAGACCCCATTTATGTACACTTACTATCTGCAGTAGTATCATCTAATTGTGGGTATGGTTTCCCACCATGTTTTTTCCCCTTACAGGGTTTCCACGTACAAATATTGGTGTTATGTTTTGTGGATGACTTTATCTTTTTGTTTCATGCATTAATCCTTACCGGTATTGCAATCAACTATTAAAACTGTCTACCGACATATAAGACTAGTTTACCAGTATTAAGCAGTAAATTGGTTAAGGTGTTTTTGGTTTAAAATTGTTAGACAAGTGATTCACCCCCCTCGCCACTCTCAGTTTCTCTGGGACCTAATAGTCTCACCTTCAGCCATCTACATGTCTTCAAACTTCCCTCTAAGGCTTTCTTCCTTAGCTTGTTTTACATGCTTATCACTGCCATAGATATTCTCAAGAGTATCCCATACTTCTTTGGGACTATCTTTATCCTAGACATCAATAAACTCAATGTCAGATAAGTTGCTAATTAGGGGTTCCATGACTTGCCCATTCTCTTGGATCTCTCTCTTATGATCATCAATGAGAGTATCGGTAGGTATAACATAAGCATTCTCAACATAGCTCCAACATTCAGCACCCATGCTTCTGATGTATATCTTCATTCTATCCTTCAATATTTTAAAGTTATCTCTATTGAACTTTGGACCTTCCCTCTTCATCATTCCAATAGGATCTTTCCCTCAAGTGGTTAAGCTTACAACACAGAGGACCTAGAGGATGCTCTGATACCAATTGATAACTCAATGATGAATGGTGAGTACCAATCTGGTACTGAGAGGGGGGGGGTGAATCAGTACAGTAAAAAACACTTACCTAAAACCGGTTAGACAATAAACACTTGCAAATTAGTGGCAAATAGTAATACCGGTCTGAAACAGAGTACACTAGTAAATCTAAGAATGATTCTGACAATCATTAACTAGCTAATCACTTAGCTTTCCACACAACTTAATACTACACTTTCATTTCACCTTTATGCATGAACAGGTAATCTATCATCAGAAATATAATAACAGCTAGTTTAGCATGATTTACCTTCAAACACAAATCACTTACACCATCACATTAAAAACACCACACATGACACACAGGTTTTTCACGTGGAAACCCAACTAGGAAAAACCACGTTGGGGATGAATACCCACAAGCTATTTTTGAACTCTTTAGAAGTCCGCTCTATTAGGAGCCTAGTTTGGTTAAAGACTATTACAATAGGTTCTGTTAGGAACCGATCCTGCTAGGGATCACCTGATTAAGGGATGGCTAAATACCCAGTTAAGGGTTAAACCCTGTTAGAGGATTTCATGAACTCAATGGCTTTGAGTCACCTTGTTAAAGGATTTATAGCAAGCTAGTTAAAGCTACCCAGTTAAGGGATTTTCCAACTATTGAAGTGGTTAAAGATTAATAGGTATTACAATGATCTGGTAACAACACTCAATGCCAATGCAGATCTGCTTTAGTTCCTTCCTTTTGCACACACACTATGCAAACATCAATCCTCTTATCTAGTCTGGCAAGAATAACATATCTCTATACTTAGATACACACACACCATTTTCCAACAACCTCAACATGCAACACAACATTGACCTTATAGAAAACAGATAGGTCAGCAGCATAAACCCTGAACCCTAAACATTTAGGTTTACCAATATAGTTGGTTCAATCCTGACCATTAATCACATTGCATTTGACTACAATGGTCTTCAACAAATCTCAAGACATTCTCCCTCGTTCATTTTTCACTGCTTCATGGAGGCGATAACCCATCACGTGCTCTCCACCATTTATAGGGACTTTGCACATTCCCGAGGTGGATAGGATCGATCTCCTTCATGCAAGATCCTTCACATGCTCAAGCTGACATGGCAACATGATCTGATCTTCATTACATCACACAAGCTTGAAACACTTCAACTGGAAACCCTGAAGTTGAGACTACCAACCGGTAGTTATGCAAAACCTTCATATACCAGTTCTCATACCAACATACTGGTTTACCTCAAACAAACATACCACTTCACCTTTTCACATATACCAGTTCACAATGTTAGACCGGTTCTCACATATACCAGTTCACTATTCAGTATATTGACATCAATGACAACATACAATATCATCATGTCATCATACTCTGCACATATGCCAACACTATGTACCTATTTACAGAAGCAATTGTTGGAGAATCTAAAATCCATCAAATAGGACAAAACTCTGAGGTTTAAGTTTGGCCAACTTCTAGTCAGCCTATTCTTCTATTTTCAAGGTTATTTATCTAGAGTAGGTGATGTTCAATGGTCTACTGATCTATTGATTTCTAGATAGATTAGGGAGAGTCTACAAGCAGTGGGAACTGCATATCCTAAGGTTCTAAATAAGTATTTTTATGAATTCAAACTAATGATGAACCAAAGAATGAGGATATCTCGTGATTTAGTGAAGGAGTATGAAGATGACATCTGCTTCACAATAAGGATAGATCACTGCATAATGGAAGTGGTGGAACCTAGAAAGGACTTGTAGTTGGCCCTATGTGGTATGAAGTGGTGAATGACATATTGATCGGGTATGCCTCTATCGTACTTGCATCACCACTAGATGCAAAGAAGAAAAGAGCAAGTACCTACTTGGAGAGGGTCACATCGATTAAGGAACCAAAGCAACAAAAGAGAAAATAAGTGCCATCGGTATCAACACCGGTTACATCTGCCAGTCCAAGAGTGACCAAGCAGTCACCAGCCAAAAATAAACCTGAGATTATTTCGGCAAAAGTATTTGAGAGGAAGTGAAAATCTAGGAATCACTCATAGGAGTCAGAAAACACTGAACCAGAGATTCAAATAAAGAAGACGAGGCAATCAAGAAAAAAGACAAAGTCTACCAGTAATGTACCAACAACTTTTGCACCAGTAAATATAGATATTACTTCTTATAAACCAATGACACATTGTCAGAGGACAATAAAGAATATTAGGAGGAAAGTTCTTGATGACTTAAAGGAATATTTTGATGAATTTAATGATAGTGAGAAAGAGGATGTAGAATAGGAGGTCATTCAATATTTATGTGTTAATGATCAGTTACTTTCTAAGATTAAATCTGTTACTCCAAATTCTTTGTATGATTCTTTGGATAATAAATGTCGCATTTCCATTGAAAGAGAACACGAGATCAGGGAGAAAATTATTGCATAGTACTTTCCCGATGTTTCAAATTCTGAGTTATTTGAAATTATGGATAAGCACAAAGGCATTTTCTTTATGAGAAGAAGGCGACTCAGGCTACTAGAAGGTAAAACCTATGAAGTAGAAAAAGATACACAAATACAAGTTAAAGTTGTTGTCAAAATGCACCAAGTATCTGAAGCCGCTAGGTAGGATGATCAAGCACCTGACCTATCCTCAGACAAATCGGATGAGGTCTTTGATAGTCAAGGAGAAAGAGTGACAAAACAAAATGACCCTATTGATGTTGATGCATTAGATAATGAGGATGTCACTCCAGACAAAGAAAAAGCAGAGAAAGAGAAACAAGCCAAAGAGAAAGTGGAGAAAGAACAAGAAGAAAAAGAAAGGCAAGAAGAAGATAAGAGGAAACAAGAAGAAGATAAGAGAAAAGAAGAAGATAAGAGGAAACAAGAAGAAGATAAGATAATTTCATGTCCCCTTTTCAAAATAATTCAAATTAATAACTTTTCTTATGGCGGTGAGGTGTCTTAAATAAATTTTTGGGAAAAGTGTCTAATTTTTGGCAACCAATGGGATGAGAGGAATTAAATATCATTGAAAATATAATTATTCTACCCTCTTGGTTGTGAGTTAGGGTTATGCACTCTTTTTAGAGGGTTTGGAAACATTTTGGGCTCATTCTGGGACTTGATTTTTGCTCATTGCTTTGTTGTTATTCAGAGGCTGCTAAACCTATGGAGAAGTAGACCCAAAGATGGGAGTTTGAGGCTTTTCCATGTGCAAGCTCATGCAAAATTTGCCGTTGTGCCAAATAGTGCAGATTTGTGTGTGTTTTGGGTGTGTTCGCAAGTGTGTTTCAGCAAGGGTTTGTGTTTTCAGTTAAGTTTTATGTATCAGTTTGGTTTGCTGCTATATTGCAGCCATTTTTATGTTAAAATAGAGTGGAATAAGTGTGTTGGGTCATGATCCTTTTGCTGTGTGATTTTGATAGTGATTTTGGTGTTTTCGGGCTTTTTTTGTGTTGTTTTGGAGCCCATTGAGCTTTGTATTGAACTCCATTTTTGGAGATATTTTGTAAAACTCTTTTGCAGATCTGGAAGTGTCATTTTATAGGCCATTATTCTGCCAAAGTTTTTCTAGAAATGTTTATTCTCAGATTTGTGAAGAATATCTAAAGTTGTGTTACTTTTGGCATTGTTTCGGGTAAACCTGATTTGGCGGTTTTCAAAGAAATCTTTATTAGGTGGTATCAAAGCCAATATCTTGCTAGCCTGAGGGTTTATACCATTTTGCATGCAACCAAGTGAACGAGAAAAAAGGTATTTGCAGCGATAGAAGAACAAGGGGATTTTGTACAAATCTTTGGTTGAGAATAAAAATATAAAATCTAAAGAAAAGGTAATAATGGCTGATCAAGAGGAGATGCATAAACAATTTTTCTTAGAACTCCAGAATAACCAAAAGAAAACTGCAGATAGTTTGGCTGAGACTAGAGAAGCCCTGTGGTTATTGACAGAAAAACTTCAAGAAGTAGGGTTTACTAATGAGAGAGGAAGCACTTCAGAGGGGGCCAAAAGGTTTGAAACCTACATCCTCTAAATCAGAAATAAGTATATTCTTACCTACAGATGAGACACCAGTATCAAATGCAAATATTAATCCTATGGAAGAGGTTACCATAAATTTGGTCGCATTGAGGGCCACTTATAATGGCTTGGATGATGACTTTAAGGGTTTAGTTCCTTTCAGAGAATATGTGGACATGATGAATACTTTGCTGCCGAAGAAAGAGTATAGGAGAGAGAAGGACATAAGTGGAAGAGAACTCAAAAATAAAATAAGCAAATTCACAGCCCCTACCTTTGATGGAACAAGCAAAATTTATGCTAGAGCATGGTTACAAAAGTTACAAACCTTCTTCACTCTTAATCCTATGAAGGAGCATGATGTTGTTTAGTTTGCAACACTACACTTGGAAGATGCAGCTTATGATTGGTGGTATCATGGAATGACTACTCAAGGCCATGGTCAGGTAACTACTTTTGATGAGTTTAGTCAAAGAGTGATAGATAAATTTGATCTCAAGGATGAGGAAGAGTATTTTAAAGAATTGTCAAAGTTGAGACAAACCAAATCAGTTAATGAGTATGAAGAAGAATTTCAAAAGGTGGTTGTTATGGTACCTAATATATCTAAAAAGAGAATCACTTATCTTTTCCTTGACTATCTTGAAGATCCAATTAAGGGCTTGGTTAAGGATTTCTCACCCTCAACTTTATAGGAAGCTATCAAAAGAAGTTTGCAGCTTGAAACTTCCATGCCTAAGAAACCAATGACAAATGAAAAGCCTCCAAATCTTTGGCAACATAAGGGAAATTTTCAGAAAAAGACTTTTCCACCACCACCATCAAAGAATGTGACAAATACAGCAAACAAGAAGGTAGATGAAGAGACTAAGAGTGAACTTCGAAGGAAAAAGCTTTGTTTCACCTATAGGGAGCCATGGGTTCCAAGACATAGGTGTTTGGGAAAAGGTCAAGTGCACTATATTGAAGTTGCTTCAAAATCTGATTTAGATGAGCATGAGGAATTTCATGACACTAAGGAAGAAGAAGAAGAAGAGAAAGATAAAGAAATCAGCAAGGGTGGCAACTTGGCAGCATTATCAGGAGTCTTGAGATATCATCCTTTCCGCATTTGAGGGGTATTAGCAGGGCAGAGGATGATAGTCCTTCTAGATAGTGGGGCAACTCACAATTTTATAGATGAGGGGTTTCTCATAAAAAGAGGACTTAAAGAAAAAGATTTTGAAGGGTTCAATGTCACTGTAGCTAATGGACTCACTATGCCTTGCACACGTGTGGTAAAGCAACTCAAGATGACTTTGGGAGACTATGAGCTTTGTGATGACTTCTATGTTGTTGGAATTGAGGAGATAGATATTGTATTGGGTGTTCAATGGTTACACTCTATTGGGGGCTATTACATGAACCATCAAACAATGGAGTTCAAGTTCCAGTCCAATGGGAAAGAAGTCCTATTAAGGGGCTTATCAAATGGAGCACCCAAGGTGGTCACTACAAAGATTATGGAGAGGACCTTTCACAGAGGACAAGTAGCATGGGCAACAAGAATCATAATCCATCCCATGAGCTCTTCCAAGGGACAAGGTAATTTTCATTTTGAAATTCAAAAAATTCTTGATAAGCATAGTCTAGTTTTCAATGATTTGCCCCAAGGATTACCACCAGATAGGGGATTTGAGCATGTTATAGAATTAGAACAAGGTACAAAACCTATTATAACTACTCCATACCACCATCCAAGAGGTTATAAAGAGGAAATAGAAAAGACTATTAAGGAACTCTTGGACATGGGATTCATAAGGCCTAGCTCTAGCCCATTTGCATCTTCTGTGGTACTTGTAAAAAAAAAGGATGGTACAAGGAGAATGTGCATAGATTACAGGGCCCTAAACAAGAAGACCATAAAAAATAGGTATCCCATACCTCGTATAGATGAGCTCATTGATGAGTTACATGGTGCATTATACTTTTCAAAAATTGACTTGAGATCAGGTTACCATCAGATTCACATGAGGAAGGAAGATGTGGAAAAGACTGCTTTTAGATGTTACTATGGGCACTTTGAATTTCTTGTTATGCCCTTTGGTCTTACTAATGCACTAGCAACATTTCAATCTTGTATTAATAAGGTATTCAACAAGCATCTTAGCAAATTTGTTTTGGTGTCTTTGATGATATTTTGATTTATAGTAAAACATGGAAAGAGCATTTAGAGCATATAGATACTATTTTGGGCATCTTGGAGCAGCAATCCTTCTATGCTAAATTATCCAAATGTGAGTTTGGTTTGAATGAGATTCTATACTTGGGACATGTTATAAGCTGCAAGGGAGTATAGGTTGATCAACAAAAGATTCAAGTAATTTTGGATTGGCCACCACCCACTAGCCTTACATAGTTGAGGGGGTTCTTTGGGTTGTGTAGCTACTATAGAAGGTTTGTCAAAGGATTTTCTTAGCTTGATGCCCCTTTGACTAATTTGACTAAGAAAGGAGCCTTTGTATGGATAGAAATGGCACAGAAAACATTTGATAAACTTAAGGAGGTGATGAGTTCATGCCCCGTACTTGCAATTCCAGATTTCTCCTTACCTTTTATTATTGAATGTGATGCTTCTGGAGAAGGTATAGGAGCTGTCCTAACTCAAAAGGGACATCCAATAGCATTTGAGAGCATAAAATTGAATCAACTAGAAAGAGGGTATTCCATCTATGACAAGGAAATGCTAGCTATCATGCATGCACTTGACAAATTCAAACAATATTTGGTATGTGGGAGATTTTTTGTGAAGACAGATCATAATAGCCTCAAGTTCTTTTTAAACCAAAGGGATTTGAATGACCATCAATAAAAATGGGTGAGTAAATTGCAAGCCTATGAATTTGAGATTGAGTATGTAAAAGGAAAGAAAAATGTAGTTGTTGATGCTCTTTCAAGGAAGCCCACTCTATGTTCTTTAACATCTATTTCTGCTGATTGGAAGGTTTCCATAATTTCAGAGTATGCTAAAGATTCCTTTGCCACTAATATATTGCATGAGTTAGTGGATGATAATAGATACAAAGTTATTGATGAGCTGATCTATTACAAGAATAGGATATTTTTGGTGCCAGGATCAAAGATTAAGGAAACGATATTGAGGGCCTTTCATGACACACCATTGGCTGGTCATCAGGGATATTTCAAAACATATAGGCAGATCTAAGAGAATTTTGTGTGGAAGGGTGTGAAGGAGGATGTTCTCAAACACATTAAGGAATGCATGGTATGCCAACAAAACAAGAGTGAGCAGATTTTTCTAGCTGGGTTATTGCAACTACTTCCCATTCCTGAACAAAAATGGGAAAGTATTTCCATGGACTTCATTACTGGTTTGCCTAAGGCTCAAGGTAAGGATTGCATATACATGGTAGTAGATAGGCTAACCAAGTATGCACATTTCTTTCCTATTGCATCTGATTTCAAGGCATCACAAGTGGCAGAATTGTTCTTCAAAGAAATTTTTAGATTACATGGCTTGCCTAAGAACATTGCCAGTGATAGAGATAGTAGATTTCTCAGCTCTTTTTGGAAGGAACTCTTTCATTTGATAGGGACAAAACTCACTCCTAGTAATAGCTATCATCCTCAAATAGATGGACAAATAGAAATAGTTAATAAATGGATAGAGGGATACTTGAGGAACTATGTTTCAAATCAGCAGCATGCTTGGGTAAAATGGTTGCATCTAGGGGAGTATTGTTACAACACCTCTCATCATATGTCTATTGGTATGCCTCCTTTCCATGCTCTCTATGGTTATGATGCCCTTTCCTTTGTTGATCTATTACTTTCAGATAGTAGAGTACCCACAACACATGATTTTATTGAACAAAGCCAAAACATACTCATGTCTCTCAAGGATAATCTACAACATGCACAAAATCAGCAAAAATTGTATGCAGACAGAAAGAGAATAGAAAGAGTTTTTGAGGTAGGAGAATTGGTATTTGTTAGGTTTTAGCCATATAAGAAAAGTACCTTGAAGAGGAGTGGGGTAGAGAAGCTCAAGCCAAGGTTTTATGGGCCCTATAAGATCATCAAAAAGATAGGAGAGGTAGCTTATGAATTGGAGCTTAAACCTAATAGCAAAATACATAATGTTTTTCATGTTTCTTACTTAAAGAAGGTTATTGGACATTAGGTCATGGTATCTATAGAGTTACCACCTCTTGATGATGAAGGGAAATTAGTTTTAATACCAGAGGAGGTGTTGGATACAAGGGAAAGAAGATTGAGAAATAGAAACATCACAGAGCATCTAGTCAAATGGAAGGGATTACCATTAGAGGATGCAACTTGGGAAGGAGTAGAGATTATTGAACATCCCAACCTTCATTTCTTGAGGACAAGCAATATTTGGGAGGGAGGACTTGTCATGTCCCCTTTTCAAAACAATTCAAATTAATAACTTTTCCTATGGCGGTGAGGTGTTTTAAATAAATTTTTGGGAAAAGTGTCTAATTTCTGGCAACCAATGGGATGAGAGGAATTAAATATCATTGAAAATATAATTATTCTACCATCTTGTTCATGAGTTAGGGTTATGCACTCTTTTTAGAGGGTTTGGAAACATTTTGGGCTCATTCTGGGACTTGATTTTTGCTCATTGCTTTGTTGTTCTTCAGAGGCTGCTAAACCTATGGAGAAGGAGACCCAAAGATAGGAGTTTTTAGGTTTCCAAGAAGGCTAAGGATGGGATTTTGAGGCTCTTCCATGTGCAAGCTCATGCAGAGTTTGCCTTTGTGCCGAATAGTGCAGATTTGTGTGTGTTTTGGGTGTGTTCACAAGTGTGTTTCAGCAAGGGTTTGTGTTTTCAGTTAAGTTTTATGTATCAGTTTGGTTTTCTACTATATTGCAGCCATTTTTATATTAAAATAGAGTGGAATAAGTGTGTTGGGTTGTGATCCTTTTGTTGTGTGAGTTTGATAGTGATTTTGGTGTTTCCGGGCTATTTTTGTGTTGTTTTGGAGCCCGTTGAGCTTTGTATTGAACTCCATTTTTGGAGATATTTTGTAAAACTCTTTTGCAGATCTGGAAGTGTCATTTTATAGGCTATTATGCTGCTGAAATTTTTATGGAAATGTTTATTCTCAGATTTATGAAGAATATCTAAAGTTGTGTTACTTTTGGCATTGTTTCGGGTATACCCGATTTGGTGGTTTTCGAAGAAATCTTTATTTGGTGGAAATTTTGTTGTATTGCATTAAAAATAAAAAGGAATATTAAATCTGATGTAAAAACTAGTAAGAGAACATTACAGAGAAAAGAAGAAGATAAGAGAAAAGAAGAAGAAAAGAGGAAGGAAGAAGAAAAGAAAAGAGTAGAAGGGGAGAAAGAAGCAGAGAAGAGAAAAAAAGCGGAGATCAAGGCCAAAGAAGGAGGACAGACTCATAAGGAAATCGATCATCAAACCAAGTAGGTTGATTCCACCAATCCCATTCAGCTAACTCTTGCATGTCTGACTCAATTAGCAAATGAGTTTGAGATGCTATGAAGCATTAAACTTGCACAGGAGAGACTGGAAAAATTACAGAAGAAGAAAGAATAGGATGTCATACAATTTGTTGTTGACATCCTTACCAGTCAAATTCCCGGTAGTAACCTCCCTAGTACCAACTCCTCTCTATCCAAACTCAAGTTTCTTTGTACCATAGTGGAGGACTAGGTACAATGCTTGGAGGATGTTGCTCAAGCAACTACAAGTAAGAACCATGAAAAGGCACTTAATATTGTCTTAGTCAAGGAAATGAATGAACTCAGGACACAACTACTGAAGCAGAAGGATAATATCAATGTTTCTATGGGTGAGGGTAAATCACTTCTAAGTAAAATATGCCAACCCTATCTATTTTGTGAAGATGTGCTCAAACAAAAAGCTCAACTCCAATCAGAGTTATAAGAATACATCAATAACTTCAAGATGCCCTATGATTTATTCATTGTCTATGGACAAATAATTCATCATTTTCAGCATCAGACTACCAAGATGGACTTAGAAATCAGCAACCAAACTCAAGATTTGCAGGAGCTTCAACTGCTCCTATTGCCTAAACTATAGGTTCTTCAGAGATGTTTTCTGAACTTGGAAGCCATCACGGTAACTCAAGAGATGAGTACCATCGATGCAATGGAAGAACTAGCATTCCAGATGAAGATTGAAAGTGAGATTGCTACCTCACTACTTGAGTCATGGACATTGGACATGAAGATTTTTGTGCAAAACTTTAAATCTATCTTTGAGAAATTTCATTCCTTATTGTCATGAACATCTACTTTGTTTTATTTTATAAAAAGGATAGTTTGCATTACTCTATCATTTTTGGTAAAGGGGATGTAGTGTACATTAAAATTTTGGTGATTGTTTATGCACTTACTTGTAATTTTTGCAAAGGGGGTAGTGTATATGCTTATGGGGAGTAATTTTGATTATGGCATTTTTTTTGTAAAGCACTTAGATGTCAAAATTTTCCTAAGTGTTGCCATCAATGCCAAAGGGGGAGATTGTTGGCATTGTGATGATGTTTTGATTGTCATTGATGGACACACACTTACTTAATGTATGTTTTATTCTCAACCGGCAGTTGTTGCAGAAGATGTTTATCGGTCACCGATTGACTGAAGACCCCAAGTGGTACAAGGATCTCAAACAGAACGAAGGACCCAAGCGGTAGTCTACTTTTGATTGGAACACTATGATCTTCCAATCTTCATTGATGACAACTAGTAATCAATATGTATTAACTGATACATATCTGTGATGAGTTACCAACCGGTATTATTGTAATGTATGATGAGTTATCGTCCACCGACACTTTGGCGATGTTTTTGTGTTGTGCTACCAAATGTGTCTAGGTGCACTGTACCTAGGAACTTGTAGTCTAATCTTATTGGACCGACATGAAATCAAATTCCTTTATAAGGACATCATGTCTAGGGTTTTTTAGGTGTAAATCTGCAATCATTAAACAGAAGGTTAGACCTATCTAAAGATATAGAGTGTGAAGATATAGAAGACTGAAGTAACACTGAAATACATTAACAAATAGCTATGAAGGATCTAATTAAGCATACTGTGCTATTATCTAGATCATTCACTTGTTGATTACTAATATCTTCGACAAGTCTGAAACCCTTAACCGGGTAGGCCCAACAAAACCTTTGTAAATCTTCTAACAAGGTGGTTCACAACTCTGGGTCTGAAATTCTTTAACAAGGTTGTCTTTAACAGGACTTATCTCTTAACAGAGATCTAGATTCCTAACAAGATCTATTATGGTGAAGAACATTGTATGACCTTAACTGGTCTAGTTACTATTCTACAGATAGTTACTTGTGAGATTCTGCTCACTATGGTTTTTCCCATTTGGGTTTCCACGTCAAATATCTTGTGTTATGGTGATTGTGATTTTGTGGGTGAATGTTTTGTTTTCTATTTGGTTTTCACTTATCTTAACCGGTTTATTAGTGAATTTGTTGCACCAGTTATCTACTAAATTGTTTACAAGATTGATTATAGTATTTTTTGGTATACTAATTCACCCCCCATCTTAGTATTCATCAACAAATCCCAAACAAGTCTCCCCTTGTGGAAGACAACCAATCAATCAATAGCTCTCCCCCTGTGAATGATATCTCTGTAAAGTTCGGAATGATTTTTCACATTACTATCTCTCCCTCTTTGACATCAATGCTAAACACCTGACAAAATATCAAAGCAATGATATAAACCTCTTAATTTCAAAGTTGACTACTACCCGTAAGTAGTAGCACCACTCATCAATATTGGAATCAATAATGTTTCTGATAATGCATATCAAACTGATGACAAACTTCATCAATCAAGTCTTTGTCGGAGGGGTAGAAACCCCTAACCTATCTCTCAAATACTTAAATGATTCTTTAGACAATGGTTTAGTGAATATGTCTGCAATCTATTCTTTAGTGTTCACATAAACCAATTTGACTTCTTTTTCTTCACCTTGTCCTTCAAAAAGTTATACTTTATTGAAATATGCTTAGTCTTAGAGTGAAATACTAGATTCTTATACATGTCAATAGATGTAGAGTTATCATAGTAGATAACTATCAGTTCACTACAATTTACCCTCATATCCTTCAACATTTGCTTCATCCACAAAAGTTGAGTGTAATTAGTTGTTTCTACAACATACTCAGCTTTTGGAGTAGATAAAGAAATGCATGACTATTTTTTTCTTATCCATGAAACCAATTTATCTCTAAGAAAGAAAGATCCACCAGAAGTGCTCTTCCTGTCATCAATATCACCTGCCCAATTTGAGTCAGTATATGCACATAAAGTGAAATCATCATTTTTGGAATACCATAAACCATATTTTGTTGTTCCTTGCAAATACTAGAATATCCTCTTTACTACACATTCATGATTTTATTTAGGATTACTTTGATATCTTGAAATTATACTTACTGCATTCATAATATCACATCTAGTCTGAGTTAGATATAACAAACCACCAATCATAGATTCATACCTTGTTGGATTTAACAGTGAAGAAGTGTCCTTGATAGATAATTTCTCACTTGTAGCCATAGGAGTACTTACCGGTTTGGAATTCTCCATACTAAACTTTTTCAAAAATTCCCTCAGATACTTAGTTTGACAAATAAAAATGCCTTTCTTAGTTTGATTAATTTGAAAACCTAAGGAAAATTTCATCTCACCAATCATGGACATTTCAAATTCATTTTTCATGTTGTTAGCAAATTCCATGCATAGTTTATCTTCTCCTCCAAAAATGATATCATCAACAAAAACTTCAATAATCAGAATATCATTATTAGTGATCTTATAATATAGATTACTATCAGCACTGCCTTTAGTAAAACCAAGCTTCAAAAGATATTTATCCAACCTTGTATACCAATCTCTAGGAGCCTATTTCAAATCATATAAAGCTTTCTTCAATCTGCAAAGCATGTCTTTGTCATCTGTCAGTGAAAATCCATCAGGTTTCTCAATGTACACTTCTTCCTCAAGCTCACCATTCAAAAATGCACATTTGACATCCATTTGATAAACCTTATAGTTCTTATAAGTTGCATAGGCAAGAAATAGTCTAACAACTTCAATTGTAGCTATAGGTGCAAATGTCTCACCATAATCAATTCCTTCCATTTGAGAATATCCTTTACAACCATTCTAGCCTTGTTCCTTATAACTTGAACATCCTCATTCAGTTTATTTCTAAAAATCTAGTTAGTTCCAATAACATTCTTGTTTTTAGGCTGAGGAACTAAAGACCAAGTTTCATTCTTCTCTATTTGATCTAATTCATCTTCCATATCCTTTAACCAATGTTTATCCTTACAAGCTTCAATAATGGTTGTCAGTTCAATTTGAGAAATAAGACATACCTCTTCATTTGCTAGTTTTCTTTTTGTCATTACTCCCTTGTTTCTATCTCCAATGATTTGATCTTCAGAATGATTTCATCTTACATACCTTGGAGTCTTTTGAACTTCAGGTTCACCACTTTTATCATTAGTCATAGTTGAATTTTTTGATAGTGCCGGTGTAACTGTTTTAGCTTCCTATACTGGTTGAGGCATTGCTGGTTCTATTATGATCATTTCCACTACCGGATTCTTGTCATATGATATAGAATGATATATGTACTATTCATCCACTTTCACATTAGCGCTTTCTACAATTTTCTACAATCTTTTTTTAGGACATCTATATGATTTTCTTTGAACTGAATAACCAAGAAATATTCCTTCATCACATCTAGGATCAAACTTTCCAATTGAACCATCTCTTTTGATATAACATTTACTTCCAAAAAATCTAAAATACTTAATAGTAGGTGTATGTCCAAACCATAGTTCATAAGGGGTCTTACCGGTTTCACCTTTATGTGAACTCTATTGAATGTGTAGACTATTGTACTCACTGCTTCTCTCTAGTAGATATGAGGCAATTTGGCTTCCATAATCATAGATCTAGCTGCATCCAAAATAGTTATGTTTTTTCTTTCAACTACTCCATTTTGCTAAGGAGTCCTAGGTACAAATAACTGTCTCTAGATTCCATTTATCTCACAATAGTTGTTCAATTCATGAGAAGTGAACTCACCACCATGATCTAATCTTAGACATTTAATTTTCAATCTAGTTTCTATTTCAACCTTCACTTTAAAGATCTTGAATTTCTCAAAAGCTTCAAACTTCTCCCTTAGAAAAGTCACCCTTATCATTCAAGAATAGTCATCAATAATCAGAATGAAATACCTGTCACCTTGAAAGCTTCTAGTCCCTGGTGGACAACATAAGTCAGTGTGAATCACATCAAGTACATCATTATATTTATCAATGCTCTTAAAAGAACTTCTGACTTGCTTACCCAATTGACATTCTTTACATACTAGATTATGAGGCTTCATAATCTTAGGTATATCTTTGAGTGCCTTAGTTGAATTGATCTTAAAAATACAATCAAAATTAACATGACACAACCTCTTATGCCATAGCCAACTCTCATCAATATGAGCAATAAAACATGTCTTATTACCAGTGTTCAGGTGAAATATTTTACTTCCTGTCTGAATACCGGTTGCAATGTCCAAATTAGGTTTGTTAATGATTTTGCATTTTCTATCTTTAAACTAAAGTTGAAAACCCTTATCAACTAATTGACCAACACTCAAAAGATTATGCCTTAAACCTTCTACATAATAGACATTATCAGTCTTATGATGTGAGCATCCACTATCAATTACCCATTCAACCTTATCTTCAAATTTTTCTGCCAAGGACTTCTCTTCATTTTTGATAGCCGGTTCTGGTTCATCTTCCTTCAAAGCATAGAATACCCATTCCTTTCCATTTCCAAATCCACTAGCCAAGTCTTTTGTCAGTTTATCTCCAGAGTTATCAGATACTCCTTCCTCATTTGCTATGTAGCAATGTTTGTTTTTCTTGAATCTATGTCTATTTGGGTTAGGCTTAAAAGTTTTCTTAACTCATTCCTCAAACCTTACATTTTGTTCAGGACATCTAGATGCAAAATGACCAGTCTTATTACCTGAAAAACATTTAAAAGGTGCTTTTCCTTCATACTTACTTCCAGTTGGACCTTTAGGTACTCTTCTAGAAAATAAGGCTTAAAGTTGTTCAAGATCTTCATCTTCTTTCCTCATGTCTTCCAATTCTTTTGCATATAGGGCTCTCCAATCATGTTTTCAGTTGATGTTGATGATGATGCATGAAAAGAAAGTTTAGACTTTACAACTCCAGAAGATCCAAATTCTTCAAGCTCAAAAGCAAACAATTTCCCAATCAAAATGTCTTTGTTGACTAAAGTGTTTGTCATTGTTCTAAGCTCATTAATTGTAATTGCCTTCATCTTGTAAGCTGGTGAAAGGGCTCTCATGACTTTGGAAACTATTTCATCTTCACTTAGAAATCCTTCACAACATTGAATTTTACTCTTTCCATAAACACAACAATTCTTTCATTTTCTTCCATTTTCAAGTTTTCATACCTTACCCTATAACCATCAAGTTAAGCAATTTTGATAGTAGGGTCACCTTCATTAAAAATTTGTAATTTGTCCCATATAACCTTAGCTGGTGATTTTTCAGTCAATCCCATGATCTGCTCATCAGTAAGTGCACACAAGAGGGCTTCTCTAGCTCTACAATCATTTTCAATATTCTTGTCTAGGCCTGCAGGAGCAGGGTTGCTGAATGCCAGATCATAAGGTGTGTATCCTTTATTAGTGATCTCCCAAATTTCCTTTCCAAGACATCTAAGATTAGTCTCCATTTAAATTTTCCATATCCCATAATTTGTTCCATCAAGCTTAGGGATTTCTCTTCTGAAAATTGCTGCTGGTGGATTAGAAGTGTTAGCTGCCATAGGATCTACCTTAAGCGGTTAAGCTTCTACAAAAGAGGACCAAAGCTCTGATGCCAATTGTTAGGATAACTAGTGAATAACTGAGAAGGGGGGTGAATCAGTTGTTAATAGATTATAACTTTTAATCCACAATATAATCTTAAAAAGATCAAGTACCGATAAAGCACAAACAAATGCTAGTAGAAACAGATACCAATGAACAACACAACTTAGTAATTAACCAGATAATCAATGCAAAGAAACCATACCACATAACACCAAGATTTGTACGTGGAAAACTAGGAAAGGGAAAAACCACGGTGGGAAGCCTACCTAGAGTTAGATGATACTTTTGCAGAAAGTATATGTTACAATGAGGGGCCTGCACTTGCAGGAAGGCACACTGCCTAGAGCATACTGCTCATTACAAAAAAGTCTCACTAACTATAGAAAGGCTACAACTTTATCAAGATAAATGGACAATAATCCAATAGAGTGAACTGCTGGAAATAACATCTACTATGTTTGATTACAGTTCTGGTTAAGCTCAATGCCAGAGGACTAAATCGTCTTCTAAATCCAATCCAATCACCAATGATCGATCAACTCCTCTGCCTAAATGATATTGCAATATTCACACATTACATTCCTTGACCATGATGTTTCCAATTGTTTGCACTTTTCTTAGAGATTGCATTAATAATATGTTTTCATTGATGTCAATTGAACAGGTAATGGTATTCATGTTATTACTGATATCATTGTTTTTTATATTGGCTGGTAACTAGTAAGAAGAGATTTGTGCAAGATGTTGTAAACTGGTATGTAAAGTTTGTGAGTTGAACTGGTGAACTGGTGTAAAGAGTTAAACCTTTCTATGTAATGTAACTGGTAAACCCTATCAACTGTTAAACCCTAACTGATCAAGTTTGATGGTTTATTATCTGATAAGTGGTAATGATGGAGACAAGTGTGATCATTCTATAAGAATATGTTCAAATTGTTTTGGCGCATTTGTTTCTTGTCTAGGGAAGGAGCAAAGTGGATTACATGTAATGCACAATGTGTGATGAGTTACAAAGTCCAATGGAGCGGTGATCATGGAGTGGTTGGAATTTTCTTGAAGAATGTGAAGAGATTGTCATGATTTCTAACAGTCAAGATTGTACCAACTTGTTTGTAATCTCAATGATGAGAATTAGGTTTTTGTTGTGTTACCGACCTAATTGATTTTGCATTTAAGGTCCATGAAGTTATTTGTAAAGAGTATTGGAAAGATTGGTAGAAAACTTATTGAGTGTGTAGTTTCCTAACCAGTGAATGGATTTGCACTATGAGTGAAGGCAGATTGAAGCTTAGAAGGATCTGATCAAGCAAATGTAGTGCTACTCAGACAAATCAAGAAAAACCTAGTATTTTCTAACAATTACAAAAGAAGTGAAATCCCTTAACGGGGTAAGCTCTAACAATCTTGGTTACTCATTAAATCCTCTAACAAGGTGGTCCATTAACTTGGATTCTTAAATCCTCTAGTGAGGTTACTCCTAACAGAGTATTGTGCTTTTCATCAAGGCATATTTGTAAATCCCCTAACTAGGTGATTCCTAACTAGAATTAGTTCTTAACAGGACTTATTGTAAAGCTTAAATAGGCTTGGCTCCTAATAGGGCAAACTTTAGAAGAGTTCAGATAGCTATCCTTGTGAGTCCCATCTCACAGTGGTTTTTACCTATTTAGGTTTTCCATGTATAAACATTTGTGTCAAGTGATGAATGCTTTTGTGGTTGTGATCTTATTTATTGATGTGGTTAATTTTTGATAAGGCACATGTTATGTAGAAGCATTGAGAATTGAATATGTTGAGTTATGATTAAGCATTGTTGATGTTTACAAGATTGAAGTTGTTTACTGTTAAATTTGTCATAAGAGTTAAACTAGTTGATGTCAAGTATTCTTATGAATATTGATTTTGACTGAGATCTGTTTACTTTGTTTGAGTGAGTTTGAGTTTGGGAACTTTGTATCAGTTTTTCAATATACTGATTCACCCCCCCTCTTAGTATTCTACCAGATACTTATTCTTTCATCATACCATCAATTGGTATCAAAGCATCTCAGGTCCTCTTAATCTAAAAGCTTAACAGCTTGAGGAAAAGATCTTGTAGATCATGATGAAGAACGAAGGTTCAAAGTTCAACAAAGATAATTATAGAATATGGAGCGATGGAATGGAGATACATTAAGAGTCTTGGTAGTCAGTATTGGGATCATATAGAACATAAGTATACTACACCTACTGGACCCCTGACTAATGATCACAAGAAAGAACAACAAGAAAATCATTAGGCATTAGAAGCTATTATCAGTTCCATGTCTGATGCTGAATATGTACATGTACATTGTCTTGAAACTGCATAAGAAGTATGGAATAAATTAGAAGAGATTTATAGCGGTGATGAACGTGTTAAGATTGCCAAAGAGGATAGTTTAAGAGGCAAGTTTGATGATATGAGAATGTCTAAAGGTGATAAATTCCAGCAGTGTGGTCAAAGGATTAAAGAGATAGTTGGTGAGATAAAGAGTGCAGGAGGGAAAGTGGAAGATGCTGTAGTAATCAGTAAGGTACTAAGAACCCTGCTACTGGTCTATGCTATCTGAGTTGCAGCTATTTAGGAGCTAAAATCCATTGACAAGACAAACGTAACTCTTGAATCTATTATTCGAAAACTTACTGCTTTTGAACTAAATGGCTATAATGGTAGTGTACAGAAATTAGAATCTGCATTTAGAGCTTCTATCTCTAACCCTTCTGTGAGAAGTAGAGATACTAGCCATAACTATGAATCTAGATCCAACAGAGATGCTAAAGATGAAGACAACTTAGTGAAACTTGAAGCATTGTTGGCAAAATAACTGCCTAGAGGCACTGGTAAATATAGAGGTAAGTTACCTTTAAAATGTTTTGCCTGCAAAAAGATTGGTCATATAGCAGAAAATTGTCCTAATGGTGAAAATGAATACAAGAGAGACAAATTTAAGAAGTACAAGGGTAAAGGCAAGAAATATTTTCTTGTAGCTATTGATAGTGGTATTACTGATGAAGAATCTGATGATGATGCTAGTGAAGATATTGTGTTTGTAGTTATTAAGGAAGATATATTAGATCAAAAGGCACTAGTATCTAGAATGGATAACTTTGATGATTGGATCATTGATAATGGTTGTTCACATCACATTCCTAGTGATCGAAGAAAATTTATTTCCCCGAAATAATTTGATGGCAGTGTTGTTAGATTTGGCAATGACTCACCCTGTATGGTTAAAGGTAAGGGAGTTAATTCTCTTAATGGGAAGAGTAGTGCTGACGATGTCTATTGGGTTGAAGGCCTAAAGCATAATCTTTTAAGTGTGGCACAACTTAATGACAAAGGATACCCACTAGAGTTTAGAAATGGAATGTGCAAAATCTTTGACAACAAAGGGGAATTGATTGCAACCAGGAAATAGACCAGAGGTAATCTATTTCATCTCAATCCTAAAGTTAGCAACTATTTGATTGCAAAAATAGATGATAGCTAGCTTTGGCATAGGAAATTTTGTCATATAGATTTTGACAATATTGTTAAGTAAGCAAGTCTAAGACAATAAGAGGTTCGCATCAGCTGCACAACCCGGTTAATGCTCTTTGTAAAGAATGTCAACTAGGAAAGATGAATTCTTCAACTTTTAAGAGCAAGTCCTTCTCAATAGATCATTTGTTATATTTGGTTCATACAAATCTGTGTGGACCAATAAGAACAAGAAGCATTCAAGGTGATAGATACTTCATGATCTTCACTGATGATTATTCAAGCATGATGTGGGCCACATTCCTAAAGGATAAGAATGAAGCTTTTGGTAAATTCAATGCATTCAGAGCCTTAGCTAAGAAAGAGAGTGGCAAAAAGATAAAATGTCTAAGAACATATCAAGGCGGTGAATTCACTTTTGTAGAGTTCACTAAATATTGTGATGATAATGGTATCAAGTCGTAGCTTTCTACACCAAGGACACCACAGCAGAATGGTATAGCAGAGAGAAACAACCAGTCAATGGTTGAAGCTGCTAGGACTATGTTGATACAAGGAGGTGTATCAAAAACATTTTGGAAAGAAGTTGTAAGTACAAATGTCTACACAATAAATCGAGTTCTGGTGAAAAGAGGTAAGGAGAAGAACCCATATGAGTACTAGTATGGGAGATCACTTGATGTTAGCTATTTTAAGATATTTGGAAGTAAATTTTTTATTAAAAGAGGTGATTACATAAAAAAGTTTGAAGCTAAGAGTGATGAAGGCATATTTCTCGGCTATTCCAGCAAGAGTAATGCCTACAAATGCTTCAACAACCGGACACAAAAAAATGTTGAAAATGTTAATGTTTATGTAGATGAATGTCCTAAAATTTTAGAAGGAACCAGTTCTGAGAAGAAGGATAAAGATCCTTGCATTTTTATTTTGGAAACTGAAACTATTAAATCAAAAATGGGTAAAGCAAATCCTGATGTACTTGTTCAACCGGAACAAATAAATTCAGAAGAAGATGATAATGAAGAAGCTGAACCTAAAGAGAATGATCATGTTATTCCTAGGTATGTGAGACTAATCACAGTCCTGAATAGATAATTGGGGATAAGGATGCTGATATACTAACTAGAAGGAGAATAAGAGAGAACTCTTGCATGATCTCCACCTTTGAACCTATAAGTGCTAAGGAGGCATTTGGTGATGATCATTGGGTGAAAGCTATGGAAGAGGAGTTGGATCAAATTGAGAAGGAAAACACTTGGACCTTGGTACCTCAACTGGTAAACAAGAATGTTATAGGTACTAAATGGGTGTTCAGAAACAAATAAAATGAAGATGGTGTTGTAGTTCGCAATAAGGCAAGATTAGTATGCAAAGGTTATGTGCAAGAAGAAGGAGAGGATTATGGAGAAAATTTTGCACTAGTAGCAAGCTAGGGAGGTGTTAGAACATTGCTTGCATTTGCCACTCATAAGAAGTTCAAGGTATACCAGATGGATGTTAAGTCTGCATTCCTGAATGAGATACTCGAAGAAGATGTTTATATAGAGCAACCTGATGGTTATGCATTGATAGATAAGGAAGACATGGTATGCAAATTGCATAAAGCTTTGTATGGATTAAAGTAGGCACTCAAAGCATGGTATGAACAACTTCATACTCATCTAATGAAGATAGGCTTTGCTAGAACTAGTGATGACAACAACATTTATCTAAAGTCTGAAGGAGATGAAATACTGGCCAATGAAGTATTTGTAGATGACATTATATTTGAAGGTAATGATGACATGATTAATTGCTTTGTAGATGAAATGAAGAATGAATTTGAGATGTTATTAGTAGGGAAAATAAAAAATTTCATAGGCTTACAGATATAGCAGATGAAAAATGGTATTTTCATTACTCAATCCAAATATGTGAAAGAGGTTTTGAAGACTTTTGGTATGAGTGATTGTAAACCAGTTGGAACCCCAATGGTTACAGGTTGTAAATTGTCCAAGGAAGATGCATCTAAGTCTATAGATGAAAAGGAATACAAGTCAATGATTGGGAAATTATACTATATTGTTCACATTCGACCAGATATTGCCCATGCAGTTGGTATTGTTGCTAGATTTTAGAAGAATCCAAAGGAGGCACATCTAATGGAAACCAAGAGAATTTATAGATATCTGAAAGGTACTATTGACTATGGGTTATGGTATCCATATGGTAGAAATTTTGACTTGAAAGCATACGCAAATGCTAATTGGGCAGGAAATATTGATGACTGGGAGAGTACTACCGGTGGACCATTCTTTCTAGGAGGAAGGCTAGTTTCATGGAGTAGTAAAAAGCAAAGTTGTACTTCACAATCTACTATTGAAGCTAAGTATGTAGTGGCTTATATGAATTGCACACAAGCTATGTGGATGAGGCATATTTTGGAAGGTTTGAAGATGAAAATCTCATAACCAATAAAGATTTTGTGTGATAATACAAGTGCAATAAACATTTCTAAAAATCATATTTTGCATGCAAGGGCTAAGCACATTGAATTGAAATATCACTTCTTGAGGGAAAAAGTTCAGAGTAAAGATGTTATCTTGGAGCATGTTTCTGCCAAAGAGCAGCTTGTAGATATCTTTACCAAACCTCTGCCTAAGATCACTTTTGAGTATCTTAGAAGTCAATTGGGGGTCATCCCTCTTCAAGAAGTTAGTTGAGAATGATGCCAATTGCATCAATCCCTTAACCACTTGCAAAATTTTACATGGATTGATGAAGAAGTGGATGTATTCCATAGGGGGAGCATCAGGTTGTAGAATGATGTTGATGCGCTGTGAGAGTAGAATTACACGTTTTACTTTCACTTTGGCATTGTTGTCAAAGGGGGAGAATAATTATATGATTGAGGAGAAGAATTATGTGTCTGATTAGGTAAATCAATGACAGGCTGAAGACAGACAGAGCAAGGTGAATACTTGGTAATGTAAACCAAGATTCCTATTCACCAATCTCAACAGCAATCAGAGGTGTTGATATTTGTATTACCATCAATGCCAAAGGGGAGATTGTTGGCATTTTGATATTATTGGTATTTTGCATAGAGATTACATTAATGATATGTTGTCATTGATGTCAATTAAACTAGTAATTATATTCATGTTATTGCTGATATTGTTGTTTTTTATATTGGCTAGTAATCAACAAGAAGAGCTTTGTGGAAGATGTTGTAAACCGGTATGTAAATTTTGTGAGTTGAACTAGTGAACTGGTGTTAAGGGTTAAAATTTTTTATATAATGTAACTGGTAAACCCTATCAGTTGTTAAACCCTAACTGATCAGGTTTGATGGTTTATTATTTGATAAGCAGTAATGATGGAGACACATGTGATCATTGTATAAGAATATGTTCAAATTATTTTGGCATGTTTGTTTTTTTGTTTAGGGAAGGAGAAAAGTGGATTGCATCTAATACACAACACGTGATGAGTTACAAGGTCCAATGGAGCAGTTAGATTTTTCTTGAATAATTTGAAAAGATTGTCATGATTTCTAATGGTCAAGATTGTACCAACATGTTTCTAATCTTGATGATGAGAATTAGGTTTTTGTTGTGTTACCGACCTAATTCATTTTGTATTTAAGGTCGATGAAGTTATTTGTAAAGAGTGTTTGCAAGATTGGTGGAAAAATTGTTGAGTGTGTAGTTGCCTAACCAGTGAATGGATCTGCACTTTGAGTGAAGGCAGATTGAAGCTTAGAAGGATCTGATCAAGCAAATGTAGTGCTACTCAGACAGATCAATAAAAACCTGTTGTTTTCTAACAATTACAGTAGAAGTGAAATCCCTTAACCGAGTAAGATCTAACAAGCTTGGTTACTCATTAAATCCTCTAAGAAGGTGGTCCATTAGCTTGGATTCTTAAATCCTCCAGTTAGGTTACTCGTAATAGGATATTATGCTTTTCATCAAGGCATATTTTTAAATCCCTTAATCGGGTGATTCCTAACTGGAATTAGTTCTTAACATGACTTATTGTAAAGCTTTAATAGGCTTGGCTCCTAATAGGGCAAACTTCAGAAGAGTTCAGATAGTTATCCTTGTGAGTCCCATCTCACCGTGGTTTTTACCTATTTGGGTTTTCCATGTATAAACATTTGTGTCAAGTGGTGAATGCTTTTGTGGTTGTGATCTTATTTGTTGATGTGGTTAATTTATGATAAGGCATGTTATGCAGAAGAATTGAGAGTTGAATACGTTGAGTTATGATTAAGAATTGTTGATGTTTACAAGATTGAAGTTGTTTACTATTAAAGCTATCATAAGAGTTAAACCAGTTGATGTCAATTATTCTTATGAATATTGATCTTGACTAAGATATGTTTACTTTGTTTGAGTGAGTTTGAGTTTGGGAAATTTGTGTCATTTTTTCAATATACAGATTCACCCCCCCCTCTCAATATTCTACTAGATACTTATTCTTTCATCATACTATCACCAATAACCATGATGCTTTTACAAAGAGTTTCTACCTCTTATTTATACAAACCCTAAGGCCTAAACGAATTAGGTCAGCCACCTAAAGATATTATAATAATATTATTACATAATTCCTTATTACAATGATATGCCATGTCGGCTTAAGACCAAAACAATAATAAAAAATCCATAAAACATCTCGAATCATCCACGTATCATGTAGAGTACACGCTAGAATGATACCAATCCATAACCTAGATAGGTACCAAACCTATTCTGGATCCACCATGCCAAAGCAATGTCTTCAAGCAATTGAAAAAAGCAACAAATATCTTCAGCATCCAAAAATCCTCAAAGAAGCTGCACCAACACCAATTGTGCATCCTGTCATGATTCCTCAATGGAAGCTTTGTCGGCAAAGCCTTAAACTAGTGCTGATAAGGGTTTACCAAAGTGTATGATAACATCCAATTACCAAGCTAATACCAACTGACCAAAACATGTTCATGGTGCATATAACTCATGAAATCCAATATACATCACTGATCCAACATGTTGGAAGTGTCCAACATATAATCTCTTCTGCCGGTAACACTAGATCTTCTACCGGTAACCCAAACTTGTTTGTTGGTAACCATCCATATTAGCTAGTGTTGACATCAGTGACAAAACATCAATGCAACACATAATCAATTCATTCATAATGCCAATAGTGATGAGCATTTGGAATTTTGATTTAGGTCCATGTTATGTCATGAATATCATTATATTGGTCTGGTGGTCAATCTTTGTATCATGTGATGTAATTTTGTTATTAGTTGTTGCAGGTTTAGGAGACTTTGTTGTCAAGGTTGATGAATTGTATAAATAGGTGATAATAGTCATGTAATTTAGTTGTTGTGGTTGTGTCTACATTATCAAAGATTAGTATATGTGTGAACAAGTGATTTATCCTTTAGCCTTATGATTGAGCAAAGATTGGTGTTGTTGAGGCTAAAGTTGAACTCTAGAGAAATGTCCTGAAACTTGTTATTCCATCATGAGATATAAAAGAAAGCTACAGGAAAAATTAGCTTCAACCAATGAAACAACATGAAATAAAAATAAATTGCTTCATGATTTATGTCTCATTATGTCTTAACTCCAGTATTCTTGGTTGCAGATGATTTTTCTCTTAGACAAGCACTGGTAGCTTGCAAGATGGCATATGAAGATGGACTGCTATTTAACCAATACTATGATATGCATATGCAAATGATTTAAGCTAATAGGATATTAAGCTATGATAAAAATTCTCAAAATTTCTATTTGCTTCAAACTCAAACTCACGGATGCAAGATAAAAACTCCTAGAATGTTTATAAGGTTAGCTATTAGTTTCAAAATGTCCTAGGAGACCTCATTTTATAAATTTTTGAGTGCATGAGCTTAGGTGGTAGAGATCAACAGTCATGATCAAATCTTACAAATTGGATGGCTGTGAGTAAGAAGTTGAGGGTTGAGAGAAAGAGGGAAGGAGAAGACAATTGTCACTCATCTCACCTTGACTAAGTTGAAGACTTGAGAGGATATAGGATAGCATGAGAGGACAAGTGGACTCAAGTCATCCTAAGATATAGGGATTTTAGAGAGAATATAGAAGAAGATTAGGAAATCTGTGTACATACACAATATTTCATTTATTTTGGAAGTCGGAGATACGTGGCTACTAAATAATTTTATTTTATTGAATTAATTTAGCCACATGATGGATGAGTTGGCAAAGTGGAGATGAAGTGGAGATGGAAAGGTGAGTTGAAAAAGGGATTAAATAATTAAGAAATTATTTAATTAGTGAGACTATAGGATAGTAGATAGAGGAATAATTAAATATTTAATTATTTGATTAGAAGAAAAGGATCTAATAAATTAATTGATAAAATGTTTCAATTAAATAAATTAATAGAAGAATATAAAATGAATTAAATAAATTAATCTTTTCAAATTAACTATTTAATAGAAGAATAATTATGAAATAAATATAAAATATTTATCTAATTGCTCATAGCCAATTTTATGTGAATACATTTTGCTCCTCTTTGAAATGATGTTGAGACAACATTGTTTCAAAGATTAAATCAAGTCTCGATAATGTGCCCAACAAAGATAAAAATTATGATTGTGTGACGCATCGGGAGATCAATCGTGAAATTATTGAAAATTTTGGATTGAGTGATTGATCTCATGATAATTGAATTAAATTTCTACAACTTTGGTTGATGAAAATGTCCACTCTTTGATTACTTTGATATTCTGCTTGATTTGATGATTGATAGAGTTTTATTGACCTCATGATCGATGAGGCGCAATGAGATAAACTATAATCTTTGATTATCTAATAGGATAGATTTTGATTGACTTCATGATTGATGAATGCCAATGATGTAAACTCAAGATTGGATAGACTAGATGTGTAACCTCATGATGATTGAGTGTCAAAGAGATTGATAGAAATCTCAAGTGAGCGGATAGGATAGTTGATTGATTGGTCAAAGTGATTTATTGGATCAAGAATACTGACATTTTGTTGATATCATGTTGTAGGAAGATCTAGATGTATTGATTCATCTAGGGGGGACTAGGAGGATCAGTGAGGCCTACAACATTTGAATAGAGTGGTGCTCTTTGTCCTAATTGACATATTGATATGAGACATTGATTTGTATCATGGGACATTGTATTTTATTGATATTTCTTTATTACCATTGTATACTTGGACTATTTATTGTTTTATGATGATATGCAAACATGGACTCTATATGATGGATGCCTATTATGATGTATATGTAGATGTGAATGAGATGATATTGTGATGGTTATAAATGTGATGTTATGATCATAACGAGATGCTTATAATGATATGATAGATGAATTTAAAAGATGCAATTAAATGATCTTTAATGCATATAATGAACTAATGATTCTTAAAGGCAAAATGATGATGAACTTAATGCATCTAATAATGACAAATGATCAATGAAATGCAGTATTGAAATGAAAATAATTTTTTTAATTTTTATGATTAAATGCAAACTAATAAAATGAATGATGACGATTAAGATGCAAATTGTTTTGGTTTTTCCAAGTATACTTAATCTTTATTTATGATCGTTGATCCCTAAATGGAATGAAATGCTTATAATTCAATTGACAATGAATGCTTATAATGCAGATGAATAATGAGATAATCTGAAATGATCTCACAAAAATGATACTTCCATTCTTCATATGTTGTCTTATAACAGTGCTTGATTTCATCATTGAGCTTTTAAATAATGTTAGAAAATACAAGCAACTTGACATAATGATTCAAGCTGACCTAAGTATTTCTTACATGGATTTTGATATAGCAAGTTTATACAAGCAACTTGATATGATGAATCAAGCCGACCTGAGTATTTCTCACAGAATAGACAAGGATTATCCCTTTTCTTGCATGATTCAAAACGTCCTCCTTGATCTTTTACTGATCATATCCTTAGACAAATACATGCCTTAATAAGAGATAAACCAAAGACAACAAACAAATAAAATAATCATGCCCCATCACAACTACTCTAGTCATGGACATCCTTGAGTCACATAGAGTACATAATTAGAAAATAATCAAGATATAAAAAATGAATCTTGTATGTCATACACATGTTCTCATGGTAATTAACT
The DNA here is from genome assembly GCF_030272615.1 of Cryptomeria japonica. NCBI lineage: Eukaryota > Viridiplantae > Streptophyta > Pinopsida > Cupressales > Cupressaceae > Cryptomeria > Cryptomeria japonica. The sequence goes on from NC_081407.1 coordinate 185,165,354, forward strand.
GATACAATAAAATTGATGAATAATCATTAATAATACTTCATTACTTGCTAGTTGAATCCTTGAATTCTGAATTTGACAATTCAGTTGTTACACATGCCTTGATCTTTGTTGTTTTGTTGATCATTTATCTATTTCAAAAACCTTAGGTGTTTTTGTTTTTTCTAAGTTTTTTGAATGTTTTGGATTTTAAAAGATTGAAAAGATCATCTTAGCAAAAGGAATTAGGATTTTTCCCTTAGCGGAAACAAAATTTATTACGGATGTATGAAAAATGATCAAAATCTAAAATCATGGTGGGATATAATTCAGATATGATTGATAAAATCCAAGACAGTGCCTACACTAAGTATGTCAAAGATTGATAATTGTTGGTAAGCTACATATTTCTTGTTAATGGTTTAGAGCAATGAATGTGAAAGATGAAATAGATAGGATAGGATAGATGGAAGTGATAGATGCAAATAGGATGGATTGGATAGGTATGTGAAGTGATCTCATAGATGGAAGAACTCGCTTTTAGATAGCGCCCGTTTATCAAGTTTTCAATATCTAAATTTATTGCATTTTTTCCATATTTGATTTTGTTTTCTTCTATTTTTGTTGGTTTATGCTTTTTAGGGATTTTCTGCTTTTTTATTTTTACCAATTTGTTCAGGACTTTATATGCTTTTTTTTACTGATTTTTCTAGGACTTTATATCTCAAGCATAGAACTTCTTGAGATGGATAGAATTGATGGGCTCATCAAACCAATCGCCTTCAGGTGTAGATAACTTGTATGCTCTTGAGCCATATGTTACTACTATAACAAAAGGACCTAAATAGTCTGGTTCAATTTTTCCCTTCTTTTCTTAGTCTTGTTGATTCCTTGGATTCTCCCTTAGAACTAGATCTCTAATCTGAAAAATGTGTGGCTTCTCTATGATTATATCTTCTCGCCATTCTCTATTGATATGCCTATTGGAAAATGCACACTCCAATGAGAAATTGTAGGTGATTGAAGGTATTATCATTGATGGCAACCTTACAATCATATGATACCGACAGGCACCAACACTGACACACTCTACATTGGCATATAGGACATAGACACTGATAAAGGAAGATTACCGACACCTTGGCTAACAACAATTTTGTATTAATGTATTTTGTAATTAATTGTAAAATCCTTTTGTAAGCCAACATGATGGATTGTAATAAGACTCATATATGTATGAGATCATTGTAGATCATTTAGATATTGATATGATGTGAAAGATGAGTAGAAGGTAGTAGACCTAATATGTGAATTATTGGATAAGGGTTTATGTATGTAGGAGAGCTTAAACTAGTACTGAATATGGCATAGAAGATGCTAATTTGAAGCAGTACAAGGCATTGGATTTGTATAATCCATTTTTGTAAGTCAGTGTGACTTCCTTTGTAATTGAGTAGTGAGCTCTAGGCACTTGGCCTTCCTACATGTACAGGCCCCTATTGTAAGCAGTAATATTCTCTTATTGGGCAGTAAGTGAATATTGTGGGGCACAAATCCCACCGAGGTTTTTCCCACACTAGGTTTCCTCATTAAAATATTGTGTTATGGTGTGCTTTTAATGTTGTGGTTGTTATTCTTATTTGCTGCATTATTTCTAGTTTACCGGTACACAATTTTAATATGCTTTTCATGTTATAAGTTAAGAAAATGTTATTACCAGTCAGATACTGATTCACCCCCCACTGCTCTGAGTATCTTTGGGAATCCTAACAATTGGTATCAGAGCTTGGTCCTCTATTTTCAAAAGCCTAATAGCTTGAGGAAGATCTTGTCAGTGGTAGAAATGGAAAAGTTGAGAAAACAATTGGAAACAACTCTTTCAGACTATGATGCAGAAAAAGTGAAGACTATAAAACTTGAGGATGATCTGAAGGCTGCTCAGGATATCATTCAAGGACTTCAAGAAAATTTCACCATAGTAAGAAATAAAAGAAGATAACTTTGTGAAAAGATGCAAAAAGAGGAAGATGAAAAGGAAACTCTTAATGATCTGGTGAACCAACTAAGACAAGATAACTGTACAATGAAAAATGAGATGCAAGATATGACTATGAGATTTTGTAAAGAAATTGAAGATAGAAAGAAGAATGAAGATGACTTGACTAGAAAACTAAATGATGCTAGAAATGAAAACAAAAGACTTAGTAATGAAAATGATATGTTGAAGACAAATTTGGTGCATACACAAAATAATAGAATTGAACTGAAGAGACAAAAAGGAATCTTGGAGAATGAACTGACTTCTTCAAATAAACACAAAGAGAAATTCAAGAAAAGTTCAAAAGAACTTGTTGACATGCTGAAGAATCAAAAACCTAATGGTGATACAAATGGCCTTGGCTTTGAAGTTGGTGAAAGCTCTAGTACTGCAAACAATCACGATCATACAAAACCAGTAAGACAACCTAATGCTTACAAATTCAATTGGAAATGCTTTAACTATAACAAGTATGGTCATAGAGAAAATCAGTGTAGATCTAGAAATTATCAGAACACTAATACACCCACTGATCAATGTTCTAAATGCAACAAAGTTGGTCATAACTTAGAAAATTGCAGAATGAATGTAAGATGTTATGTTTGTGGAAGATTTGGATACTTATCTAATCAATGCATAACACATACCAGCATAGGATATGGGAAAGCTATTCGGAAAAACAATGTGACTTGTTATGCTTGCAACAAAATTGGACATATTGCAAAATTTTGTAGAAGCAATTCCCCACCGGTAAATAACAAAGGTCCTAGCTTGAAAGGTAAAGAAAAGGTTTAACAGGTAAAGTAAGAATTCTAAAAGCAATAGGTCAAAAAGTTGGATTAGAATATTGATGGAAATACTCCTCCACCGATAGAATAGAGTAACACTCCACTAGCAAGAGACTCTTCATCTAGCTAAAGGAAAATCCTTTGGGGGTTTAGCAACAAAATGAAAAATATGCTATTATTCCCTCGGTTGATGGTGAGAAGTTGAAATTACTTCTATACATGAAGATGAGTTAAGTTAAGACTCAATCGGCAAGCATTAAATATGGTTGTTGGAGAAAACAACATTATAAAGCAAGTGTTTTGGCTCCTTTTTCATTCATCAAGCATTCAAATCTTTGAGAGTGCAAAAATTATTGAGTGAAGGCATCCTTAGCGAAGAAGTGAAGCACTTCATCAAAGCACTCATCCCTAAGGTAGATTGAGGTATTTATAACTATGGCATCCTCCTCCACTCCTGAATTTATTACAAACCCTACATTGATTGAGGTTATTAAATGCCCTAGACCTGTATTCAAACTGGTTCCTTAAATTGCGAAGAAAGATGATAGAATAGGTGCATTCTCTCAAATTCCTAAGGAAGTAGTATATGCTAAAGACCCTAGGATATACATACATTGTCATATAGAGGAATTAGGTGATGATGAGATCAAAAACATGTATAGGATTGTGATCTGTGATGTAGAAGGTAATGTCAAGCCGGAACACAAGGTAGTAGAAACCCTAGGTTTTATGGATATTCTTAGCATACTTGATATTCCTAAGTATATTATAAGAATTATGCTAAGTAGAGTCCATGGTGAATTATTTTTGTTGGATTCGATTCATAAAATCACAAAAGAAGCAATAAAAGCAGTAACAAGGTTACCTTCCACCGGTAGCAGACCTGATAGAACAAAGAAGGTCTCGAATGACACAGTGATGAACTAACCGGAGCAACTTTTGACAAAATATCTCTAAGAGTAAATGATGTAAAGGACATCAATGTTAGATTTATCAGTATGATATTAGGTTACAAAGCCACATATGCAAATAGGTTGAACTCAGTTTCTAGCCTATGTATCAAAAGTGCATATGATATGGTCAATGATAATGCTAGAATAGATGTATGCAAATGGCTCAAAGATGAACTGATAGACAATCTAAAGAAGATTAAGGGAGACAAGAAAGAAACTTTCAAATTTGGAAATTTGCTTATTTGTCTAAGTTGTACATAACTAAACAAGTACCTAGTATTGGTAGAAGAGATTTTGGCTTTGATATACTGGTAGGAAAGAAACTATTGGATCTATTGAACAACATGGGAGAAAATAGGGAGAAAAACTTAAATGAACATTTTCAAGCATTGAAGGCTCGAATGAAAACAAGAGTAAGACTGTCACAAGTATTGTAGATAAATATCAGAAGGAAATTTGCTTTGTAATTAAAAAGGATGAAATCTGGATGGAGGCAAATGTCCCTAGAACTATCTGGGTAACTGAAATGGGCTATGAGATAGATGATAATATTATTGAAGCTTATGTAAAAGCCCTCCTTGAAGCACCAAAGGAACCTACTGAGAAAGTTTTTGGAAATGCTAAAACAATTGAGGTTGGAATTCAGTCAAGGAAAAGGGTTAAGAAGGTTGAGGAAATAGTAAGGAAAGGAACCCGACAGGGAAAGGCAATTAAGGAAGATGTTTTGAAACAAACTGGTATAAAGGAAAGTGAGTTGAAAGGACTTCAACCAGAAACTCATCTTTCACTTATTGAAACCTCCTCTGAGAGTGATATACCGGTGGTATTCAAAAGGGTAGAAAGGAAAAGAAAACCCTCACTAGTACCCTCACCCACTCCTAAGAAAACAAGGCAAAAGCAATAGGAAGTAAGGCCTCCACTGAAAAAGTTGACTCCTAAGAAGAAGAAGGTAAAACAAGATATTGCTCCATTGGATAAACTCTTAAGTGAAATAACTGAAGATGGAAAGTTGAAAAACATTAGCAAACTATACAACACACTATCAATAGATGACAAATAAAGCATAGAGAACAGTGTAATCTTACACTTAGGAATTTACAAGAAATTTTTTATGGAAATTGTTGATGAAATACCAGCTGATCTATTTAGAAGACTAGAAGCTAGAAGGGTAGATATTGTTGAGTTGGATAAGAAAATAAAAATTGAAAAACTACTTGCAATGCATCCAGTAAAATCACCTGATGAGATAGACAAACTAATCAGTGAAGCTAACCGGGCAGTATTTTCAACTGCTCACCGACATGTAGCACTGATGGCAGGTAGAGTGAATGAAGTCTCTAAGGAAACAACAGATGCATGGGATATATTCTTTGTAGAAAAAGAGAAATAGGAAGAATTACTAAGACCCAAGACTATCAAAGTATACCAAAAGGAAAAGGATAAGGGGAAAGGTAAGGTAGGTGGACCTCCAAGCCTCAAAATAACTGATAATGTGCTCCCACCTCTTCCTTCGGATACTCCACCGGTAGAAACTATAGACAGTCAACCGACCATTGAGAGTATGAAGACTCCACTAGAGGATACTAATCCTGAATCTGAAATTTTGTACACTGTAAACATAGATACTCAAGAAGTAAATGTTGTGGTTGATAGAGAAACCATTGAGGATAAGAAGGAAGAAGTGACTACTGAGTCACCGACTATAGATGTTGAGGTTATGGCTAATGATAATGTAAACATAAACGCAAAAAAACCTACTCAGATAGAGCAACTGACAGAGGACATCACTGGTAAACCATTAGAGAAACCAATAGATACAACTATAAAACCATCAGGAGAACCAACAATGGATAGTGTAGAGGTACAAAAAGAGAAACCTGGAGTACATAAAGAGGCTACACCTGAGAAACCGACTGTTGAGATCTTAGAAAAAGCTTCTAAGACACAAATGGAGAAACCAGAATAGGAACAAGTTGACACACAAGTTCAGACAAAGACAGTGCCACCGGCTAAAATTGAAAAGCCCAAACCTTTACTTATAGAAATGAAAACACGGACTGACCTACCAGAGGTTGAATCAAGCAAATAGATTACTACAACTGGTAGCATGGATATTGTGAAGACAATTGGGTAGACATCTGGTACTTCTATAGTAGAATTCTGACCTACAAATGTAACAAAGGTCTTATTCGATTCAATAAAGAAGATCACAGAGTGTAACGCACAAGCCTATAAGGCTATTGATGACACTATTCCTATTCTTAAATTGATAGCACCAAAGTGCATTGTTGATAATAAGTATTCTTTAGGTTAACTAGACACATTGTCTAAGTTCATCACTGGCAACATATTGACTATTGATCCAATAAATGAGGACACATTTAAGGAGAGAATGATTAAGGAAAAAGAGAATTTCTTTGAGGAAATTGTAAATAAGAACAAGGAGAAAATGGAAACCCTATTACCGAAACTTGGAGAGACAATTTTTTATTTCAAGAAACTATATAGAGACACTTGTAAAACAAATATTCTAACAGAAGATCTAGACAAGGAAATCAGCAAAGCACAAGATAAGATTAACAATATTCCTAACAATCCGATAGGTACATCAGATTCATTTTTGGAGATAGAGAAGAAAATTGTATATCTAGAAGAGAAAAATCAAGAAGTTAGAGAATGACAAAGAGAGAAAAAAGGATAAGGTAAAGAGCTTAAAATGTCAACTTGGTCCTAAACTAGATTACCTCATTTCTTTGAGAAAAGAAATTTCTAAGGCTCTAGTTCCCAGACTTAAGACACTGGAAGAGAAAATGCACATACTCACCAGTACAGTTCAAAGAACACAAGAGGCATTACAAGATAGCAAAAGATTCACTGGCAGTTTAAATTTGGTTTTGACAGATATTTTTCAGATTGTAACCCACCGGTTACAAGAATCAAGGTAGGACTCCACTGACAGCGAATGACAACCTTTGTCATTGATGTCAAAAGGGGAGTAGTGAGAAGAGAAAAATCATCAGAACAGGACATCATCAGCTCAGGGGGAGCATACATTTTTAGACACACAGTTTTGGTAAGACAATTTTGGTAAACCATTCTTGGACATATTCTTTTTGGATTTTTCTCATGAGTGTTGCCATCAATGCCAAAGGGGGAGATTGTTGCCAAATACACACTCCAATGAGAAATTGTAGGTAATTGAAGGTATTTTCATTGATGGCAACCTTACAATCATGTGATACCAGCAGGCACCAACACTGGAAGACTCTACACCGACATAAAAAACACCAGCACCAATTACTGGCATCTTGGCCGACAACAATTTTGTATTAATGTATTTTGTAATTAGTTGTAAAATCTTTTTGTAAGTTGACATGGGAGATTGTAATATGACTCATATATGTTTGAGATCATTGTAGATCATTTAGGTAATTATATTATGTGAAAGATGAATAGAAGGTAGCAAACCTAATATGTGAATTATTGGATAAGGGTTTATTTATGTAGCAGAGCTTAAATCGGTACTGAATTTGGCATAGCAGATGCTAATCTAAAGTACTACAAGACATTAGATTAGTATAATTTATTTTTGTAAGTTAGTGTGACTTCCTTTGTAATTCAGCAGTGAGCTCTAGGCACTTGGCCTTCCTACATGTACAGGCCCCTATTGTAAGCAGTAATATTCTCTTATTGGCTAGTAAGTGAATATTGTGGGTCACAAATCCTACTGAGGTTTTTCCCACACCGGGTTTCCTTGTTAAAATATTATGTTATGGTGTACTTTTTATGTTGTGGTTGTTATTCTTATTTGCTGCATTATTTATGGTTTACCAGTACACAATTATAATATGCATTTCATGTTATAAGTTAAGAAAATATTATTATCGATCAAATACTGATTCACCCCCCCATCTCAGTATCTTTGGGAATCCTAACAATGCCTTTGGTATATACATTTAAAGGACACTTAAAGGACACTTGTAGAGAAGGTATATGTACTTCTACTAGTAATATTGCTTCCGATCCATAGACTAAGCAATATGGAGTTGCCCCTATAGGTGTGTGAATCCTGGTTCGATATACCCATAGAGCAATATTTAGCTTAATATGTCAGTATTTACCATCTTCATTGATTATTTTCTTCAGGATCTTTAGGATTGTCTCATTTGATGCCTCAACTTGACCATTTCCCTATGGATAATATTGTGTAGAAAACCTATGCTAAATATGAAATTGCTCACATAGTTCCTTCACATCTTGATTTTTAAATGGTATTCCATTATTAGTGATAATGGTCATAGGGACTCCATAGTGACAAATTATATAATTCAAGAAGAATGAGGATATTTGCTTTCTTGTCACTTTTGTCAAAGGCACTGCTTCAACCCATTTAGTGAAATACTCTATAGTAGTAAGAATAAAATTATGTCCATTAAAAGATGAAGGATTTATCTTACATATCAAATGAAGACCCCATTGGGAGAATGGCCATGAACTTACCATAGGATGCAGTTCTTGTGCTAGTGCATAGATGATATTCCCATGAATTTGACATTGTTTACATCTCTTAGCATATGTAAATAAATCTCTCTCCATGGTAGGCCAATAGTAACCCAAGTGAATAAGTTTCTTGGCCAGCATTAAACCACTTGAGTGCATGCCACAAATACCTTCATGCACTTTGTTAAGATCTTTCTTAGATTATTCTTGTTCAAGACACCTCAATAGAGTGCTATCTAGACCTCATCTATATAAGGTATCAATAATGATAATATAGCAAGATGAATGATGAATAAAATTTATTTTCTAATTGCAGGATATGTCAGGAGGAAGGATATTCTCCTTTAGGTATTAATAAGTTTGGTTGTATAAGGATTGATTGGTTTCAGATATATAGAAAATCATGTGGATATTTTGGTATTAAATGGTAGGATTCAAGATATCTTCCACCAAGAATTTGTAGCGATGTTGATTCTACAAAAGAGATGCTATTGTAGCCATTGCATCTATTGCTTTGTTCTCATTTCTTGGGATCAAAGTGAATGATATTTCTTCAAAGTGTTGTTTGAATTCTTCAACCAGCTATTTGTAGGGCATGATATTCTCTATTGCCATTTGCATGAAGATTGCATTAATGATATGTTATGTTGTCATTGATGTCAATTAACTAGTAATGATATTATTGATATTGTTGTAATGATGTTTTGTAACTGGTAGGAAGAGCCAGTGAAACAAAACTGTAATTGATAGGAATAATTTCTGGAAGTGAACTAGTATTTCTATGTATTGGAGAGTTGAATCGGTAAACCCTATTGAATTAGTAAACCCTGCATGTTGATTTGATAAACCCTAACCAATTAAGTTTGGTGAATTGGTTACATTGGTTTATGATCTAATGATGGGTGTTAATGATTATGATATGTATGATTATTGTATGAAGAGAGTTTCAAGTGATTTTGGCATGTTGATGAAAGAGTTTTTATCTAGGGAATGAGAAAGTATATTGCAAGTAATCCAAAGTGCATGATGAGTTACTGAGTTTGATGAAGTAGTAATCAATGAGCGATCAAGGTTTTCTTGATTGATATGCAAATATTTCTATCTAATCCAATAGTCATACTTGAACTGACATGTGATGAAGTAGTAATCAATGAGAGATCAAGGTTTTCTTGATTGATATGCAAATATTTCTATCTAATCCAACAGTCATACTTGAACTGACATGTTTGTACTCTCTATGAGTGAATTAGGTTTTGTTGTGTTACCAACCTAATTGACTTGTTTATAAGGTTGATGAATTGTTTAGTTTCAGAGTTGGCAAAGTTTTAGTTGAGTGTGTGGTGCCAAACTAGTTGATGTATCTGTAGTTTGAGTAAAGGCAGATAGGAGCATGAAAAGGATTTGAACAAGCAAGTGTAGTGCTATTCAAAAAGATCAACAAAATCCTGTTGTTTTCTAACAATTACAACAGAATTGAAATCCCCTAACCGGGTAAGCTCTAACAAGGTGATCAATTACCTTGGATTTTCAAATCCTCTACCGAGGTTACTCCTTACAAGGTATTGCTTCTAACAAGGCATTATAGTCAATCCCTTAACTGGGTGGTCCTAATAGGATCTGTCTTTAGCAGTACTTTTGTGAAGCTTTAACAGGCTAGGCTCCTAACATGGAGAATTTTAGAAGAGTTCAGATAGTTATCTTGTGAGCCTCCTCTCACCATGGTTTTTTCCATTTGGGTTTCCAAGTTAAAAATATTGTATCAAGTGGTGAATGCTTTTGCAGTTATGTTTTTATGGCTGATTTTCTTAACTACTTAATTCATTTTGATAAGTCATGATAACCCAAAGAATTGTGAAATGAAGTTTTACTTATGGTAGTAAAATCATTTGGATGTTTATGAGTTTGAAGTTGTTTACTGTTAATTTGCTATAATAGTCAACTGGTTTATCTTGAAATTTTTTATCTTGATAGTGATATTGCATTGATAGTTCTAAGTTTACTTTGAGAGATTGATTTTGAGATTGGTGAAGTTTGTATCAATTTTTCTATCTACTAATTTGCCCCCCCCCTCTAAGTAGTTGACCAGATTCTTATTCTTTCATCATACTATCAATTGGTATTAGAAAATATCAGGTCCTCTAAGGTCTAAGCCTAACAACTTGAGGTAAATATCTTGCAGATCATGATGAAGAAGGAAGGTATAAAGTTTAATAGAGATAACTATAGGATATGGAGTGACCAAATGAAGATTTATATCAAGAGTCTATGAAATAAATACTGGGAACATGTTAATACTCAATATGTTCCACCTAGTGGGACTACGACCAGTTATCAAAAGAAAGAGCAACAAAAAAACAACCAAGCACTGTAGGCTATTATCAATTCTTTATTTGATGTAGAGTATGTAGATGTTCATAGCCTAGAGACTGCATGTGATGTATAGTGGTGATGAACATGTTAAGATTTCCAAGGAAGAGAGTCTAAGAGGAAAGTTTGATAACATGCAAATGGTTGAAGGTGAGAATATCCAACAGTATGGTCAAAGGATAAAGGAGATAGTCGGTGAAATTAAGAGTGTAGGAGGTAAAATGGAAGATTCCACAGTGATCAATAAGGTACTAAGAACCCTGTTACCGGTCTATGCTATCCGAGTTGCAACCATTTAGGAGCTAAAGTCTATTGAAAAAACTAAGGTAACCCTTGACTCCATCATTGGCAAGCTTACTGCTTTTGAATTAAATGGTTATGATGGTAGTGTACAGAAATATGAGTCTACATTTAGAGCTTATGTTTCTAACCCATCTATGAGGAAAAGTAGAGATGTCACTCACAGTTATGAATCTAGATCCAGTAGAGAAATTGATGATGAAGACATTTTAGTTGAGCTTGAAGCATTGTTAGCGAAGCGGTTGCCAAGAGGTACTGGTAAATTTAGAGGTGATTACCTTTTAAATGTTTTGCATGCAACAAGATTGGACACATAGTTGCTAATTGTCCTAATGGTGATAATGAGCACAAACGAGAAAAATTCAAGAAGTATAAGGTGAGGCAAAAGAGATTGTCTTATTGTTTTTGATGATGGTATCACTGATGACGAATCTAATGGTGATGCTAATGAAGATATTGTGTTTGTATCCATTAAAGATGAGATATCTGATCAGAAGGCATTAGTATCTCGGATGGATAACTCTGATGATTGGATCATTGATAGTAGTTGTTCACATCACATGATTGGTGATCGGAGCAAATTTATTTCTTTAAAGAAATTTGATGGTGGAGTTGTAAGATTTGGTAATGAATCATCCAACATGGTTAAAGGTAAGGGAGCTATTTCTCTTAATGGAAAGAGCAGTGCAGATGATGTCTACTAGGTTGAAGGTTTAAAGTACAATCTTTTGAGTCTGGCACAACTCAATGATAGAGGATACCCATTAGAGTTTAAGAATTGTATGTGCAAAATCTATGGGAGAAAAGGTGAATTGATTGTAACCAGGAAATAAACTAAAGGTAACTTGTTTCACCTTAATCCTAAAGTCAACAACTATTTAATTGCAAAGATAGATGATAGTTGACTTTGGCATAGGATATTTTGTCATATAAACTTTGATAACATTGTTAAAGTGAGTAAGTCAAAGACAGTGAGAGGTTTGCCTCAATTGGAAAAATCAGTTAATGCCCTATGTAAGGAATATTAGTTGGGAAAGATGACATCCTCAACTTTCACGAGAATATTTTTTAGTGGAACAACTGTTAGATTTAGTTCATACAGATCTTTGTGGACCAATAAGGACAAAAATCATTCAAGGTGACATATACTTTATGATCTTCACTGATGATTTCTCAAGGATGATGTGGGTAACATTCTTGAAGGATAAGACTGAAGCTTTTAATAAGTTCAAGGCATTCATAGTCTTAGATGAGAAGGAGAATGGTAAGAAGATAAAGTGTCCGAGGATAGATCAAGGCAATGAATTTACTTTTGAGGAATTCACTAGATATTGTGAAGAAAATGGTATCAAATGACAACTTTCTGCACCGAGGACACCACAATAGAATGTTATCACAGAGAGAAACAATCAATCATTTGTTGAAGCTGCTAGGATGATGTTGATACAAGGAGGTGTAGCGAAAAGTTTTTGGAGAGAAGCTATCAGCACAACTGTCTACACTATGAACCGGATTCTAGTAAAAAGAGGTAAGGACAAGACTCCTTATGAATACTGGTATGGAAGATCACCTGATGTTAGTTATTTCAAGATATTTAGAAGAAAAGGTTTTATTAAGAGAGGTGATTATGTTAGAAAATTTGAGGCTAAATGTGATGAAGGTATTGTAGCTTAGGAAATAGGAAATCATCACAAGACAAAGATAAACATAATCATCAATCACAAGTGCATTCATTGCAATGAATCTATCCTAAGACACATTCAATAGAGACATAAAATAAAAACATACAAAACTAAATATTATGCAAACCAGATGACGATTTGAATGCTCCTTCCATGCGGCTCCATTGTTCTTCTTTCCTCTTCAAATGGTTGTGGATCTCACCTACAAGTGTACACACAATTGAAAGCAAGTAGACGGGGTTTTTGATCAAGAGTACTAGAAGCTTAGATTTGATAGCCTGATTATCAATTACCAATTAAGGAATTATTCTCATTATTAGCCTTGATTGATGAAGATCATCCAATTTATAGATAAATTGGAGATAGGATCAAATTTAGCATGAAATGGATATTAGAAGCAATCAATTTCAAAAATGGCACAATTTAGTGAAAAGAAGAAGGTTATGACACCTTCTATGTCATGAATTATGACATATTGCCAATGCAAAGATTAGAGGACTAGAGACTTATGACATCTTGCTATGCCAAGAGTATGACGCATAAAACACAAAAATAGGGAGAACTAGAGACAAGTTAATTAGGTGGAAATTGCAATTAGGAAATTAGAAAATAGGTGGAAATTAAGAATTTAGAAATGATGAAAATTAGGAAATTAGAAAATTAGAAAATTAGAAATGATGAAATTAGGAATTAGGTAAATTAATTAATAATTTGTCATTTATTAATTAATTCACAAAGAGGAATAATTAGCCAATTAAATGAACATTTAATTGTAATGAGAAGACTTAGGATAAATAAACAATTTATTAATCCTAAAGGAAGAAATGACACACACAAGGTTAAATGATTAAGTCACGAAACCCTAGAAGATGAATTAGGTCTTGAAAGATAATTGACTCGATTCGATTTGATTTTGGATTGATAAATGACCAATGTGAGAAAATGATTCGATTGATAAATGATTTGATTGAGATTGGTTGACAAAAATCAATGACAAATTGACCAAATTGACATGATTGAAAAGGACAAGGATCGATGACGAATTGATCGCAATATGACAAGATTGACAAGGACAAAGATCGACCAAAATCATGACTGAATGTTGTTGTCGACAAGACCAAATTCGAAGGCGAGATGATAGAAGAATGAATCGATGCTCGCAAATGATAAAAACCAAGTGCGTGACATAGGAGAAATGTTAATACGACGCAAAAACCTAAAATGAGGAAATGCGCAAATGTTAAAGTATGATTCCGCAAGCATTGACCATTTTTAGGTGTCTACATTTTGCCCCTCTTTGAGACAATGCGATTTTAAGCGTTGTTTCAAAGAACTTAATGAAAATGCCCCAGACAATGACAATGACATATGCATGCCCCAAATAATAACAATGACATATGCATGCCCCCTCGAGGAATTGGCTGGAAACGTGTAGAAAAGAGGCCAATTGATCGATAAGAATGACAGAAAATGATAGGTTCGAACGGACTGCCAAGACTGACGGAAGAAATGTTAGTAAGAAGAAATTAGACAGAGGACAGTTAGAGACGAAGAAAAACTTGCTTTCAGTAATGCACTTTGTAGGTGAGAACCTTTATTTAATGTAGCAAAATGGATGTGTAGCATCATGGCATTGAAGGCCAGAGCTGAAATGCAATCCCTTTGCGTAAGACAGACACATCACAGACAAACAACAATCACAACCAAAAGAAAAGGACCATGAGCCATCCCAGTCACTCTAAATCACTCAGTGACATCATCGAGCAACATAGGAACATGATCGAAGCCAAAGATAAATCAATAAAAAGATAAGATGCACAAATTCCAACAAATCAAACAAACATCTTGATCTTCATTGTCAAAAGTTGGAAGTGCTGATAGGACGATCATGCTGTCTGGTTTCAGGACATGCGGTACCCCGTCTAAGACTGGGCATAGTCTGGTTTCGAGTATACCACACCTTGTATAAGACCCATGATAGTAGAGACAAGGACAAATGATATTGAGGTTGATATTCGATTGATATGACAATGTTGATCAGTTTGAATGTCTGGTTTGATTGAAAAAGTTCACCTGTTTAAGCGTGATTTTAGTAAAACACAATGTTTGATTGCGTGTTGTTGGATGTATGCTCAGTGATTTGTCTTATGCACAAAAAGGATCCTTTATTGACAAAAATGCTTGTTTTTTAGATTTTAATGTTTTTGAAAAAAATTTGTTTGTTCATTTTTTTAGGACTTTATTTGACTTTTTAGGGGTTTTTCATTTTTTCAGTTTTTAGATGCTTTTTTCAGGACTTTATTCAGTTTTTTTGGATTATTTCAGGACATTATTTGATTTTTTTGGATTATTTTAGGACATTTTTCAATTTTTTTTTATTTTTTCAGGACATTTTTCAATTTTTATGATTTTTTCAGGACATTTTTCAATTTTTATGATTTTTTTAGGACATTTTTCATTTTTTATGATTTTTGCCCCCAGTGTCTAGCAAGGAAAGGAATATGACAGGTGAATAAATAGGCTTGCTGAAATGATGGTGGATAGAGGGAAGACAAAGGCCTTTTATTATGGAGACAATGCGGATGCAATTTTCAAGGTCTATTGCGCGATGGGACAAGAGACTGCATATGATA
Organism: Cryptomeria japonica; assembly: GCF_030272615.1. Classification (NCBI taxonomy): domain Eukaryota; kingdom Viridiplantae; phylum Streptophyta; class Pinopsida; order Cupressales; family Cupressaceae; genus Cryptomeria; species Cryptomeria japonica. The sequence goes on from NC_081407.1 coordinate 185,180,591, forward strand.
ATGTAAAGCAGTGACATGGCATGAGGGACATGTTAAGAGGTTTTTGAAACCATATTTAAATTTTGCGTCCTTATGTCAGATCAAGATCAAGGAATGAAAAAGAGTGTATGGATAGTGATAAGATATGGATAGGATAAGCAAGACCAAGAATGGATAAGGGACATGGACTAAAGGTTGGGATAGGATATGGGATAGTGGCAGAAAGTTGCAATAAGCCAGGGAATATGGATGAAAGGTTGTAATAAGAAAATGGATAAAGACCAAAAGCTATGATGGACTAAAAGCTGCAAACAAGATGCATGATGCTCATGATGATCCTCAGCCTTGTCAAGATCAAATGTGGAAAGGGAAAATGAACATGAGGGATGATAGGACAAGGAAGGGTAATAGGACATGAAGGAGTATGACATGGGGTCGATAGGAGAATGGAACAATGAAGGACAAAAGGATATGATAGTGTAGCGTCGTAAATTGTACGCACTTGGTAGGGTGGTACAATTTCACACCTAGTTTAGCACCCGCCTTGGGGCATTTTGCATTTTGCATTGCATTTCCCCTTTAGCACTTAATTAATCAAATTAATTAGGTCTAAGGTTCTATTTTATCATCTCCCACATCATAAAGTTGGGCCCCTTCATTAAAGTGTGCCCTTTTCATTTTATTCCTCCTATACATCATTTAATCAAAAACCCTAATTAGGTCCTATTTTGAACTTGGGGGCTTGATTTCGGGGGTCAAAACATCTTGAAATCACCTGTAACTTTGAGATTCTCTCTAAAATCATCATATCTGATGGCCCTAAAAATTTGGTGAAAAGTTGTCGGGACCATGGCGCTCGGAGAGGACCATGGCGCCCGGCGTGCACATGGTCCCGGACATTTTTCCCAAAATTTTAGGAGCACGATCCAATCATAAAATAAAGCTTAACCCCAAGAAATTGGCGGGATATTCAATCTCTAGGTTGGCCAAAAGTCGAAATTAAGACCTAGGGTTTCATATATAAGAGCTCTCTTTCTTCATTTGAAAGGGGGAGATTTTTGGTTTCAAGGACCTTCTATGCAGTGAAAGAGCAGGTCTTTGAAGACTTCAATAACATTCAACATCCATCCATCAAGCATTCATCAATTTCATTCATTTAGGGCTTGGGAGATATTGAAGAACAATAGGAGATTACCGACTGAAGATTGGCTTGTACTCCTCCCTTAAGGGTTGGGTATGATTTCATGTTGTTTTCATGTCTTTGCATAAGCTTCAATATATCCTTTATTCATGCTTTAGATCACTTTGCATCTTGATTTAGAGCATTTACATTATCATTTACAAGCAATTAGGTTTACTTTCTAGGTTGCTCTAGTTTGCTTTCTTGCATTTAAGGACCTTGCACACACACTAGGTCTGCACACACAATACATTTTACAATACAACTTGGCTATTCATGGAGGTGGAAATCACCGAAGCCGGGGTTTGACTAAGGCAAAGCCCTATATAGCCCCCCATACCCTTTTCAGATATAAGTGCAGGTTTCGAGACTCGGACGACGCCGCAGGTGACAGATCCGGGAAAAGCAGGTCAAGATAGCACTCCACACCAAATTGCAGAGCAAAAGACCAGGACAGGGACGTGGGGCACCCTGGTCCTTGGGATAGGGGCGCTGGGCGCCCTGGTCCTCCTGACAGACAGCATTTTTAGCATTTTTGACAGCTTTTCCAGAGTGCAAAAATAGCAGTTTTCGGAGCAGTTTCAGGGGCAGAATCAGGACAGTGGCGCCTGCGCCCCCGTCCCAAACATTTTCAGTCAGATTTTAACTCTGGGTACACATTTACATTCTTGTCTTGTCCTTGTGTTTACAGCTTTCCATTGTTTAAGTTCAATTCTGCAATCTTGTTAGTAGTTCATACTTGCACTCTGGGGTTAGGAATTGAACTTGCATTATTTTATCTTTCAATTACAACAAAGGAATAGAAATCCTAATAGGTAGCCCATGGCTCTCTCTTCCACAAAAAGAAGTAGCCAATTGTGTGATACCTCTAGGCTCTTTCGTATTCCACAAGTGTGTGGTTGAAAGTGAGATTAGGGCATGTTTGCTTAGTGTCACTTTTTCTCCCACACATTTTGGTGAACCCGACGTGAATCTTATTATTGCTTTCTCTTGCATTACATTTGTTAGATCTAAATCTAGATTTAGTGTGTTCCATTTAAGTTTCATTTTCAAAAAAAAAAAGAAAAAAAGAAGGAAAAGAAAGAGTGTGTTTTATTTCTTTGCATTGTGTGCAATTTTTATTTCAAAATGTCAGATTTTTATTTGCAAGATGTTCATATTTGTGATGATTATGAGTTAGATGAAGCTTTAGATGAGTTTTTGAAACCTAAAGATACCAAACCTTCATTTTACCAAAAACTCATAAACATTGTTACTTTGCCATTTCGTTGTGATGAGAAAGATAAGTCGAATGATTCCTCTCAAGGGTACATTCCTATCAGCTCTTCCACTAAATCTAGTAACATGGTTGTTTTCAATGATCCCCTCTACGAAGAGATATCTCCTTTTGAATCAAAAGATAAACCTTTTAATAGATATGATCATGCTTTGTTGGATGATGCCCTTGATGCCTTTGTGTCTCCTAAAAAACACTCCCTTCATGAGGATCCTTTTGTGCAAGAAGATGACATTATCCCTACATTTCCTAGTGATGGCCTTTCCTTTTCCAACAAAATTCCCACTAGAGATGATGAATTAATGATAAATGCTTACCCTTCTCCTAAAGTTGGTCTTACCCATAAGCATCCCTTAGAGAAAGAAGATGAAATAATAAGCAATTTCCTTAATTCTCTCTCCCCTAAAGATCATATTGAACATATTTTGAGGAAAGAGGATGACTTTAACACATCTATTGATGCTCTCCCTCCTAAGGATGAGGAATTAGTAAACAATGTTATCTCCTCTCCCGAAATTGACAATACTTCAAACATTCCTTTCAACAACCTCACTATTTGGGATGAACCATTAGAAGAAGGTATAGATTATTCTCTACCCCTAGCCAAAGGGGATGAAATCAAGATTGGAAACTCCCTTCATATTTTCTCCCCTTCCTTGAATCTCAATTATTCTCCCTCTAAAAATAAAGCATCTCCCTCTCCTCAACTTGGTTCTACTCATAAGGAAACCCTAGTTCAAAGCAAGATGGTTAACATCTCTTTCAAAGATCTCCCTCTCAAAAGTGAGACTTTAGAGAGTAATGTTGATCCTTCTCCTAGAGAGTTTATTCCCCATGTAGATCCTTTGATAGAGGATGATATGACCTTTCCTAGTATTACCCTTCCTACTAGAACATCAATGCCTATCCCTTGTCTCTCTCCTAAAATTGATCTAATCCGTGATAAGATTTTAGTGCAAGAGAAGACTATCAATAATTCTTCCAACACTTTTGTTCATTCCTCTAAACCATCCTCAATCAATTTGATACATGTGAATGAAACACCTAACAAACCTCTCTTCACTGTCCAAGGTGAATGATTCTTTTTGCACTCCTAAGAAACCTATTATTACTGTGCAAGGAGGTTATTCTACTAAGAGCCCTTATGAGTATGCTAAGCAAATGACTAGAGAGAGTTATCATGCGGTTGCCCATACTTATAATACTAGAAACAATAGGCAACCTAATCCTCCTCCAGTTATCCCAACTTCACTTCCTCCTTCCCAACCAATTCTTCCGCAAGCTCCACGGATTTCACAAGTTCTTGGTAAGGACTATGATCTCATAGAACAACTTAAAACTACTCCTGCTAAGATATCCCTTTGGGATTTGGTCCAAACTTCTTCCACTCATCATGGAATGTTACAAGATGCCTTGAAAGATTTGAATGTTCCTCCACCTAATACATCTAGTAATATAGTGTCTTTGGTTAACTCTGTGATGAATCCTAAAACTCAAATTGTGTTTACTCAAGATGAGTTGCCTACTAGTGAAATTCAACATCAATATGATCCCTTGATGATTGTGGTTATCATAAATGACACTGCTATAAGATGAACACTGGTAGATAATGGTTCTGGCCTTAATGTGTGTAGCATTAATCTATTGCATAAGATGAATGTGGATACATCCCTTATTGAGCCTGACTCTCGTCCCATTCGAGGCTTTGATAATGTGGCTAAGTCTTCATTAGGCATTATCACCTTACCCATCACAGTGGGACCTGTTACTTTGCCTACTCCTATCCATGTTATGTCGGGAAATCTAACATACAACTTGTTATTAGGGAGACCTTGGATTCACAGTATGCAAGCTGTCCCCTCTACATTGCATAGACAAGTTAAATTTATTTATAACAATAAGACATATACCTTGATAGGTGATACTAATTTTCAAACTTGTTTGCAAACATCTACTTCCAAAGGGAGGTCTTCTAAGCCTTCCTCTTCTAGTGATGACTCATTAAACAAGATACCTATGGATGAATCATCACCCTCTGATAATCAAAATTCTTTGGATGAGACTGAAGTTCCTGAAGAAGATTCTTCTCAACTTGAATCTACACATGAAAAGGATTTTGATCCTGAGAAGGTTCTCGCAGAAGACAGTTGGGGATCTCTTGATTTCAATCCCACCTTTGTAGATGAGTATAGGGTTCCTCCTAGAGAGCTTAAAGTTAAAAAGAAGGAAGAAACTAGAGATCAATCAGTCTTACCTGAACCTATGAGCAATAATTTTGTGGCTGCTTCTCAAACTTCTTCTCATCACACCTCTAATTCTGAAGAATTTGATTCTTTGCCTTATGAAAAACCACCTTTTCTTTCTGAAATGGCTAATCATTATGGTCGTGGTTTCCATATTTTGGCTAAGAGTGGCTATAGTGGAAATGGTTGTGGTGCTCACGAACAAGGGATAAAGGTTACTCTAGAGAATAATCTTCACAATTATGCCTTTGGACTTGGCTATAATCCCTGCAAGCCCACCAAAGCATCTAAAAGACCATCTCTCAGTGTGAATGCTATATTTAGTAGTGATGATGGTCTCACTTCAACTAAATCATCTTCTACTTCTATCAACTCTCATTCCCCTCATAAGGAAATCTTGGCGATGAACAAATCTCTTTATGACTCCCCTCAAATTTCTAAATCCACTTATGAATCTTTATCTCCTATTCATCATAAAGTCCTTTCCTCTAGGGATAAGGCTCTAATAAATTACACTCATCCCTCTTCTAAGATTTCTTGTGACTTTTCCTCTTCAATTTTTATCACTTTATACATGTTTTTGATCTCACTTATTGTTGAGCATTTAACATGTCATATTCAAATACCTCATTCAATCTATCATGTCTTTAAATAACATTAATGGCTGTTATGTTGCTCATCATTATGTGACATTGGTAGCTCATTTACTGGGGGCTCATTGTCATTCATGATGGTACAATTTCAAGTGCAATCATATTTTTGAAGCAACATAATAGCCTAATTTTCTTGTTCCTAGGGGGACTAGAGTGATTTCATACATCTCTTCTTTTTATGGTTAAAATTTCCCTTTGGGGTAATAATGTGGAAATATTGATCATCTTTTCTTTAGAATCCTCTTTTCCTAGATATGGGAGAAGATGTGTATTCTCTTTCTTATCCTACCCACTTCTTATGAGGAGCATTTTACATACACTAATGTCTTGCTTGCATGAACTCATGTGAGTATGTAGTACATTTTGTTCATGTCTAAATCTCTCCCTGGAAGATTGAGTAAGTCCTTCTCATTGACCTTATCCTTGGGAGGCAATGATCTTTCCTGATTTTTATCTAAGGATCCACTTTTTCCTATTTCGTGGATGGTGTGAACTTTATTACTTGATGTTATTCCTTGTATGCATTTGTTGTTGTTTGTTCAAGGATTCTCTCTTACAAGAGGTGTAAGTCCTTGACTACAACCTCTTTTGCACTTGGTAAAATACATCCATAATGAATTCACTCTCCCGATTGGGTTAAAAAAAGCGTCATCCTTCATTAAGAATCACTTTCACCTTGCAAAAGAAGGAAGTATTGCATTCTTATTCTCTTCTTTGTCTTATTCTAGAAGATGTTATATTTGTCTAAGACAATTCCTCTCGGGGATAGGTGTCTTTTGTACAAAGATCTCTTCTCCTCTAAGGATCTCCTTTTCACATACTACAAGATATCCCTTTTCAACTATCTTATCATGGCTTAAAGAGTGCAAAACTCTCTTGCTTGGATCTATGACATTGTTGCATTTTTGGGGTATCTTCTTTTGTGATGAAGGTAGGTATCCTTGTTCTACTTTGCTTATAATGTAAACAATACACTTTTTGAGCAATGGGTCATTCTCGGAACCAGAGCACAGACTCTTAGAGCGAGATGTCTCCATTTTTCTTTTATGCAAGGTGATTATTCTCAGAACCAGAGCACGGACTCTTAGAGCGAGATGTCACGCTTTTGTACTATACATATACAGGTTGTAGCATAATCGGGCATAGACTCCTATGAGGTGCTTCTAACCTCACTTACACACACATGCACGAGGTTGAGTGGAACTAGCGGCATAAGGCTAGACTTTCTCACTCTCCTCCCTTACATGGATCACCTAGACAGACTCTAGGGGCTAGTTTTCCATGTCCCTTTTTCCCATGGATCACCTAGACAAGATCTAGGGGCGAGAAGTCCATGTTTTCTCTCTCACTATTCTTCTCATGGATCACCAATGTGTGTATTCATGCTTTTTTCCTTTCTTTTCTTCTCTTTGCATTTTGTTTCCATTTACATCCTTCATCTTGTGTTAGAGAACTCTCAAATCCTCACACTCTTTGTTGTGTTGGAATTGAGATTTAGTCCTCTTTCTTACCAAATGATTCTCCATTAGTTTTTGATCTCATATCAAATCTTCTTGTGAGCATTTGTCATCAATATTCTTCAACAATTCGAAGTGGTAAACATGATACCCTGTTTCAACTCACTAAAATTAGCAAGCCGAAACAGGGGGGCATATAGCTACCCTCGAATTTTCATCACCTTCCTTAGTAAGCATTAGGTGATTTTGTGATCTAACGTGTGTTTTGTAGGGTGCGGTTCCTAACTGTGTACTACAGATACCACTGGGGGCTTCGTTCGACAGACTTATGGATATATCCTTTTTCAAATAATGTTTACTTTTTTGTACTTTAGCTTGCATATGCACGTAGTGTTCATATGACCGCTAAAGTGGGGGCTAAATGTAGCATCGTAAATTGTACGCACTTGCTAGGGTGGTACAATTTCACACCTAGTTTAGCACCTGCCTTGGTGCATTTTGCATTTTGCATTGCATTTCCCCTTTAGCACTTAATTAATCAAATTAATTAGGTCTAAGGTTCTATTTTATCATCTCCCACATCATAAAGTTGGGCCCCTTCATTAAAGTGTGCCCTTTTCATTTTATTCCTCCTATACATCATTTAATCAAAAACCCTAATTAGGTCCTATTTTGAACTTGGGGGCTTGATTTCGGGGGTCAAAACATCTTGAAATCACCTGTAACTTCGAGATTCTCTCTAAAATCATCATATCTGATGGCCCTAAAAATTTGGTGAAAAGTTGTCGGGACCATGGCGCCCGGAGAGGACCATGGCGCCTGGTGTGCACATGGTCCCGGACATTTTTCCCAAAATTTTAGGAGCACGATCCAATCATAAAATAAAGCTTAACCCCAAGAAATTGGCAGGATATTCAATCTCTAGGCTGGCTAAAAGTTGAAATTAAGACCTAGGGTTTCATATATAAGAGCTCTCTTTCTTCATTTGAAAGGGGGAGATTTTTGGTTTCAAGGACCTTCTATGCAGCGAAAGAGTAGATCTTTGAAGACTTCAATAACATTCAACATCCATCCATCAAGAATTCATCAATTTCATTCATTTAGGGCTTGGGAGATATTGAAGAACAATAGGAGATTACCGACTGAAGATTGGCTTGTACTCCTCCCTTAAGGGTTGGGTATGATTTCATGTTGTTTTCATGTCTTTGCATAAGCTTCAATATATCCTTTATTCATGCTTTAGATCACTTTGCATCTTGATTTAGAGCATTTACATTATCATTTACAAGCAATTAGGTTTACTTTCTAGGTTGCTCTAGTTTGCTTTCTTGCATTTAAGGACCTTGCACACACACTAGGTTTGCACACACAATACATTTTACAATAAAACTTGGCTATTCATGGAGGTGGAAATCACCGAAGCGGGGGTTTGACTAAGGCAAAACCCTATATAGCCGCCCATATCCTTTTCAGATATAAGTGCAGGTTTTGGGACTCGGACAACGCCGCAGGTGACAGATCCAGGAAAAGCAGGTCAAGATAGCACTCCACACCAAATTGCAGAGCAAAATACCAGGATAGGGGCATGGGGCACCCTGGTCCTGCCAGGACAGGGGCGCTGGGCACCTTGGTCCTCCTGATAGACAGCATTTTCAGCATTTTTGACAGCTTTTCCAGAGTGCAAAAACAACAGTTTTCGAAGCAGTTTCAGGGGCAGAATCAGGACAGTGGCACCCGTGGCCCTGTCCTGAACATTTTCAGTCAGATTTTAACTCCGGGTACGCATTTACATTCTTGTCTTGTCCTTGTGTTTACAGCTTTCCATTGTTTAAGTTCAATTCTGCAATCTTGTTAGTAGTTCATACTTGCACTCTGGGGTTAGGAATTGAACTTGCATTATTTTATCTTTCAATTACAACAAAGGAATAGAAATCCTAATAGGTAGCCCGTGGCTCTCTCTTCCACAAAAAGAAGTAGCCAATTGTGTGATACCTCTAGGCTCTTTCGTATTCCACAAGTGTGTGGTTGAAAGTGAGATTAGGGCATGTTTGCTTAGTGTCACTTTTTCTCCCACATAGATAGGATAAAACCTGTCCCCAAGTGTGGTTTGCAAGAAGTTCATAAATTACGCATGATGCTTGTTTGCCAATTTTTCATCATGGTACTTGCCCAAGGCGTCTGTTTGCCAGGTTTTCACTAGTGAACGAATTATTTTTTCTTTACTTTTTTTCTTTTGTCTTTTTTTTTTTTGCTCTTTTTCTTTTTTTTTTGTATTTTTGACTTTTTCAATAGAAGATGGACACATGAAATGGGATGGAAGAAGGACTCAAGTGTCTATTTGTTTGGGTAGTATCCTTGAAAAAAAAATGGACCATGACCTTGAAAAGCATGCTCAAAGACGTTGGTAGGATAAGGACATGGAAAAAGAGATGAAACTAAGGCAAGGATTTAGGCAAAGGATTGGACCAGAGAGATGGAAGGATGGAAAATATGCATTGGATAATGGATAGGGTATTGGAAGAATTTGGCTTGAGTGGATGGAAATGAAGGCAAGATCAACATTGGCACACACCTTGAGGGGTGATGGACTGATAGAGGACAAATGTATTTTGGATATTGAGATTTTGAAGAAGGAAAGGCTATGGATTTTGGGACATAAGGGCCCAAAATGGATGAAGAAGGTGATGGAGGAATAGACTTAGAAGGTTTGGATGGAGGAATAACAATTTTGGATGCCAAGGTGGATGTTTCTTTAGGCTTTTGTGCTTCAAGGAGCTGCTTAGGGATCCACATGGTTTTTGATTTTTCATGCTTTTGTGGTTCCTTGGAGTGCATTGCTTGCACAAGGGATTTAGGAACCCATATATATTTTGACTTTGCTTTATTTTTCTCAGTGGGCCTTTGTGGCCTTTTGGATATTTCTTTTTCTTTATAGACCATATTTTTCTTTGTTTTGACATGTCGATTATATTGGACATGTTGATCCTTGAATACATGCGGATTTTTAGACTTATGACTTTTATACTTAGCATCCAAATTGCTTGGAAGAGGGAATGAATGTCGGTGTGGATGGGAATGATATGGATTTCTTTTGGATGGATGAAATTTACTCAAGGATGTGTGCCTTTACTGATGTTGCATAGGAGATTGAGGGATATAGGGACCTAGAATGGATGGAAGCGATGATGGGGAAGGTGGACATTTGGATTTTGACTTTGAAGGGATACCAGCGCCTTGAGTGTGAGCTCTGCAGACATGACCCTTAAGATCTTCTTTGATATGGAGAGATTCTTGCTTATGGAGATCTACTCCTTTGCCTTTATGAATATCTTGACTTGTAGGATACTCTTTTCTTTGGGAAGAAGATGCAAGTCCATTATGAGGTCGATATGATATGAGAGAAATAATGAGATCTTGAAGTGGATCAGATTGCACCAAAGTGGAAGAACCCATTATGCATGTCGAGGGTTCATGAACATCTTGCACTGACACGTTAGAATCATGAGGGAGATTAGGATCATGAGGGGGACTAGGATTGTGTAGTGGACATGGTTCAATGACAGGTTCTTCAAGAGATGTAATGGGAGAAATAATGGGATCATCAAAAGAAATGCGATCTTGGAGTGTATATGGAGCATTAAGACAAGGAGATGGAGGAACAAGTGGATCTTGTGAAGGATCTTAAGGAATAATTTGATCTTGACAAGGAGGAAGATCATTGGAATCCTCTTTAAAAGTGCTTTGCTCTTGAATTTCAATGGGATCATCGGAAAGGATGGAAGGGATATCTTGATCTTTCTTAGGAAGTGGAATATCAATGGGATTTGAAAGGACATTGTGTTCTTGGAATGGAAGGGAATCATTTGGGATTGGATGGAATAGGATATCTTGATCTTGCTCGAGTAATGGTGTGTCAATAGGGCTTTGGATAGGATGGACAAGAATAGGGGAATCGTCATGAGTGTCTGGGGAAATGGTATCTTGGTCAACAATTGGATGGGATGATAAGGTTTTAGAATCTTGATCTTGATTTTCTTTAGGACTCATTTCTTCATGCTCTAAATTATTCTCTTGACATGAGGTTGGACTTTGGATATGCATGGGGGATTTTGACAAGGAATCAATGTTTTGGCATGAAGGAGATGCACTTTGAACATTTGTGATGGATTCTGGCAAGGAATCAATGCTTGAACATGAGGAAGAAGGACTTCGAACGGGGTCCTCTAAAACAGGTAATGGCAATAAAGTGCATGGTGGCATTGGATCTTGCATTTCTGAAACATGACAAGGATGTGCGTCATGAATTGGATTATCTTGGAAATAAATTATGGATATCCCTTGAATAATTTCATCCTTGGGTGTATTGTTTGATGAGGACAATATGGAAGGTTCTTATGAAACTTCTAGAGGTGTAGGGATAGATGCCACTGGAGAGTCAATTTGCTTGTGGGGGGGTGAGGCATTGCTAGACATAAGTGTATTATCTTGATCTTCTTCAAATAATTCACTTGGTAGTTTCCTTAAGAGCATTGCAATAAAGCCACCTTTCTTTCGAGGTTTTGACATAGTTGTATCTGGAATTTGAACCTGTTTGGAAAGGAGTTGGTTCTGGTCTGATGTCATGTTTTGATTTTGAACTAGATGTTGATCAAATTGGTTTGACATGTTCAAAATTTGGCTTGGTGTGTGATGCAACCTTTGTTTTTGAATGTTTGGTTGTTGTTGTTGACATTGATATTCCACCATTGGTTGAACTATTTGTTGACATTGTATAGTTGGTTGGACATATTGTTGAGATTGGACCATTGGTTGTGCTGGTTGTATATGTTGAACAATTGGTTGAACCATTGGTTGAAAATCTGATTGATAGTAAACACCTTCTTGTTCTTGATGTGAAGGCACATAATGTTGTTGGCTCTTTTCTTGAAATTGTTTCATCATCTCTATTTGGGAGAGGAGAGCTAGTATGTCTGATCGTTCAAGAAGAGATCTTACATCAATTGGCTCAATCTTTGGATTTTGACCTGGAAATTTTCGAAACACTTTGGACATTTGTGATCTATTCTTCTCAATGTTTTTCACTCTTTGTTCCAATATCTCTTCTTCTTGAGCTAGTTTCTCCTCTAGTTTTTGTATTTGGAGACTTATTTCATCATAAAGAGTTTGATCGATATTGCCTTGTTGTTGGGTTCGATATAATTGTGATTGCCTTGGATTAAAATTCGATTGCATTGTCGGTTGATATGTCAAACTTTGTTGCATCATTGGTGCTTGGAACCTTGTTTCAATAGACATGTCACTATGCAATGCAATATTTTTGGAATTTTTCAAGGATAATGTATGATATAAAACTAAATGCAAACTAGATAGACAAGCATGCAATCTATGTTTTTGGTTGTTTTTCAAGATTTTGACAAACCTTTTTGAATGCAAATCTAAAAGAGACCCTTAGGAAATTGAAATGATGTCTAGACCTCAAAGGACAAAAGGACCAAGTGACAAAAGGACAAAATGACAATGTCTCCCCTACATGCTTGGATACTAAGCTAGGTTTGACCAAATGACATTGATGAAAAAAAGAGAAAAGGTTTGATAAGGTCTAGACCTCCTAACAATGACTTAGAGTTTATCAAAGATTTGGATTACTCAAGTATGACAAAACCTAGTTTTGACACTATATGCAAAGGGACAATTACTATTGCAAGTGACCCTAATATGATATGATAATGACTTAATCTTAATGAAGAGACCTTGGGTATGCAAATATGAATGTATGAAAATGGTATGAATTTAATGCAAGAGGACACATGCAAATGGATGACCCTTATTGATATGCAAAGGAGTATGACTTAGGTGAAACCTAACCTTGGATATTGACAATGACTTTGCAAAATGCAAACCTAGGATGAACCTAAATCTAAGTGACATGAATGTTGAGACAAGATTTTGAAAAATGTTTGACAACCATGTTTGAAGGTGTTTTGAACTTTGTTGAATGAAATACTCTTGTGTTTAACCTTGTTTTGAATCAATTTGTCTTGTTTTTGAAATGAGACACAACTCAACTTTTGACAAGTAAAGAAGACAAGATATTTTAACATAGACTCAAGACAATCATGCTCATTCACACATTTCTTATGGTAGGCAAGGACATTAGGTACTTGAGAGGTAGACTCATTATGGGATTCAAGGAGAATACATAGATGCTTGACCCCACGGGCTCCCCTCCACGGCACTCACTTCTCAAGGCAGCCAAGCATTAGTCCCCATGGAAATCTCCCCATGGCGAACTTAGTATCTCTTCCAAGTATCTGAATTTGTCCTCCTCAAGCAACTAGAAGGGTTTTTGGCCTCTAAAAACAAGGTATGTAGTAAGGATTTCTATTAAGCGTTACTCCTTGATGTCACGCAAGTGTGATTGAGACATTAAGCCCATCAAGATACCAAAAAAATGTAGTCACACAAGAACGATTTAGACCAAGAGGCCCTACTTAGATGTTGATATGAGAAAGAGTCCAAGGGTCATCACTTCCCAAGTAACTGCAATTCCCACGTAACACTTCCTTCAAAGCTTTCGCTCATCGGGTATTTGTTTATAGTGAGTTAGAATGCCAAGGAATTCTAGCCGTACTCACTTTGGGTCATTCCCTTCTCATGATTATCACTTGCTTGCAAAAGCAAAGTGGTCGGGAAGGCAGGCCCTCTAAATGAGACACACAATCAAAGACATAAGCATGGTATCGAAGATCTGGATTTCTAATCACCCTAAGAAGGATGAGAGCATACTCTCCTACTCCAATGTCATACTCAACAATCAAAGCAAACAAATGTTCATTCCAACCTATTTAGAAATCACTAGGTGCCTAAAAATTAAATACAAACACAAAGTTTGATTGTTTCTCCAAGGCAACCTGCAAAACCCAAGTTAGAGGTTTGATTTGTTGTCTTTGACTATTGATTCTGCATAACACATGTTAGTAGTTTGATTTATTGTCTTTTCCATGCATATGCCAATATTCTGCACAAATAATTAGTACCAAAATCCAAAGCACAGAAAACATAATGCAAAAACTAAACAAATTTCAAGAAAAACACTGCATTTTTACCCCTGTTCTGGACTTTACACAGGCACAGAACCCATGACACAGGCACAGAATGCAGGACACAAGCACAGAATGTCACCTACACAAGCACAAAATGCTCAACACAGGTGCAAGTTGCTTCACATAGGCGCAAGTTGCTTCACACAGGCACAGAAGTCTCCAGAAAACCCTGCACGACCCTTTTTTTGGGTTTTTTTGGCCTGCAAATCAACTTGAGAGCACTCAAAACACCATAAAGAGGTTAGAAGGTTAGTGTTCACATCGGGTTCACCAATTAATGTAGCTTAGGAAATAGGAAATCATCACAAGACAAAGATAAACATAATCATCAATCACAAGTGCATTCATTGCAATGAATCTATCCTAAGACACATTCAATAGAGACATGAAATAAAAACATACAAAACTAAATATTATGCAAACCAGATGACGATTTGAATGCTCCTTCCATGCGGCTCCATTGTTCTTCTTTCCTCTTCAAATGGTTGTGGATCTCACCTACAAGTGCACACACAATTGAAAGCAAGTAGACGGGGTTTTTGATCAAGAGTACTAGAAGCTTAGATTTGATAGCCTGATTATCAATTACCAATTAAGGGATTATTCTCATTATTAGCCTTGATTGATGAAGATCATCCAATTTATAGATAAATTGGAGATAGGATCAAATTTAGCATGAAATGGATATTAGAAGCAATCAATTTCAAAAATGGCACAATTTAGTGAAAAGAAGAAGGTTATGACACCTTCTATGTCATGAATTATGACATATTGCCAATGCAAATATTAGAGGACTAGAGACTTATGACATCTTGCTATGCCAAGAGTATGACACATAAAACACAAAAATAGGGAGAACTAGAGACAAGTTAATTAGGTGGAAATTGCAATTAGGAAATTAGAAAATAGGTGGAAATTAAGAATTTAGAAATGATGAAAATTAGGAAATTAGAAAATTAGAAAATTAGAAATGATGAAATTAGGAATTAGGTAAATTAATTAATAATTTGTCATTTATTAATTAATTCACAAAGAGGAATAATTAGCCAATTAAATGAATATTTAATTGTAATGAGAAGACTTAGGATAAATAAACAATTTATTAATCCTAAAGGAAGAAATGACACACACAAGGTTAAATGATTAAATCACGAAACCCTAGAAGATGAATTAGGTCTTGAAAGATAATTGACTCGATTCGATTTGATTTTGGATTGATAAATGACCAATGTGATAAAATGATTTGATTGATAAATGATTTGATTGAGATTGGTTGACAAAAATCAATGACAAATTGACCAAATTGACATGATTGAAAAGGACAAGGATCGATGACGAATCAATTGCAATATGACAAGATTGACAAGGACAAAGATCGACCAAAATCATGACTGAATGTTGTTGTCGACAAGACCAAATTCGAAGGCGAGATGATAGAAGAATGACTCGATGCTCGCAAATGATAAAAACCAAGTGCGTGACATAGGAGAAATGTTAATGCGATGCAAAAACCTAAAATGAGGCAATGCGCAAATGTTAAAGTATGATTCCACAAGCATTGACCATTTTTAGGTGTCTACAGGTATATTTCTTGGTTATTCCACCAAGAGTAAGGCCTACAAGTGTTTTATCAACCAAACACATAGAATTATTGAGAGTGTTGATGTTCAAGTGGATGGATATCCTGAAGTCTCAGAGGAAACCAATTTGGAGAAAAAGGATGAAGATCCTTGCATTTTGTTTTTCGAACCAGAAACTATGAAATCTGAAGCTAGTAAAGCAAGTACTGATGTACTTAAAGATAATGATCATGTTATTCTGACATATGTGATATTGAAGCAAAATCCTGAGAAGTGATAACTCAATGATGAACAGTGAGTACCAAACCATTACTGAGAGGGGGTGTGAATTAGTACAGGCACAAAAACCTTTTTCTAAACCAGTTTGTCCGTAGACACTGTACTTTGGCAAACAAACAGTAACATCAGTCTTACACAGAGTACAACTGGTAAAACCAAGAACAACTAAGACAAGCATAAACTGGTTGACACTTATCTTTCCATACAATCTAATACTTTATTTCCATTTCACCCTAATACATGAATAGGTAATCTACCATCAGAAATATATAAACAACTAGACCAACATGATTTACCACTTGACACAAGACACTAAATAATCACATGAAAAGCATCACACATGACACACAGATTTTTTCATGTGGAAACCCAACTGGGAAAAACCACGGTGGGGATGAATACCCACAAGCTATTTTTGAACTCTTTAGAAGTCCACTCTATTAGGAGCCTAGTCCAGTTAAAGACTATTACAACAGGTTCTATTAGGAACTGATCTTGTTAGGGATCACTCGGTTAAGGGATGGCTAGAATACCCAGTTAAGGGTTAAACCCTATTAGAGGCTACCTTGTTAGAGGATTTTATGAACTCAATGGCTTTGAGCCACCCTATTAAAGGATTTATAGCAAGCTGGTTAAAGCTACTTGGTTAAGGGATTTTCCAACTATTGAAGTGGTTAAATATCAACAAGTATTACAATGATCTGGTAATAGCACTCAATGCCAATGCAGATCAGCTTTAGTTCCTTCCTTCTTCACACACACTATGCAGGCATCAATCCTCTTATCTGGTCTGGCAAGAATTATGTATCTTTGCACTTAGATACACACACAACATTTGCCAACAACCTAAACATGAAACACAACATCTACCTTATAGAAAATAGATAGGTCGACAACATAAGCCCTAAACCTTAAACATTTAGGTTTACCAATACAGTCAGTTCAATACTTACTGCTAATCATAGTTCATTGAATACAACGGTCTTGAACATATCTCAAGATGTTGTCCATCGTTCATTCTTTGCTGCTTCAAGAAGCTGATAACCCATCACGTGCTCTCCACCATTTATAGAGACTTCACATATTCTCATGGTGGATAGGATTGATCTCCTTCATACAAGATCCTTCACGCACTCAAGCTAATGTGGCAACATGATCTGATCTTCATTACAATGCTAACTCATCACACAAGCTTGGAACACTTCAACCAGAAACCCTGAAGTTGAGACTGCCAACCGGTAGTCATGCAAAACCTTCATACCGGTTCTCATACCAACATACTAGTTTACCTCAAACAAACATACTGCTTCACCTTTTCACATATACCGATTCTCACATATAACGGTTCTTGGTATCATACCAGTTCTCTTGCCTATTGTAAACTTCAATATATTGGTTCACTCTTCAGCATATTGACATCAATGACAACATATAATATCATCATGTCATCATACTCTGCACATATGCCAACAAAAAGATTATTGGAGATAAGGATGTTGGAGTACTAACCAAAAGAAGAATCAGAGATAATTCTTGCATGATCTCCACTATTGAACCAAGAACTACTTAGGAAGCATTTGGTGATGATCATTGGGTTAAAGCTATGGAGGGGGAACTAGATCAGATTAAGAAGAAGAACACATCACCCCTAGTACCTTGACCCATAAATAAAAATGTGATACGTACTAAGTGGGTATTCAGGAACAAGTTGAATGAAGATGGTGTTGTAGTTCACATCAAAGCTAGGTTGGTTTGTAGAGGTTATGCACAAGAAGAAGGAGAAGATTACGGTGAGACTTTTGTACCATTGGAAAGACTTGAAGGTGTCAGACCTTTACTTGCATTTGCATCACATAAGAAATTCAAGGTATACCAGATGAATGTTAAGTCAATGTTTTTGAATGGGATACTAGAAGAAGAAGTATACATTGAGCAACCAGATGGTTATGCTTTGACTAATGAGAAAGATATGGTATGCAGATTGGATAAGGCTTTATATGGATTAAAGAAGGCACCAAGAGCATGGTGTGAAAGGCTTCATACACATTTGATGAAGATAGGTTTTCTGAGAACGAGTGAAGATAGAAACATATATCTCAAATTTGAAGGAGATAAAATACTGGTCAGCGAAGTTTTTGTAGATGATATCATATTTGGAGGAAATGATGACATGAGAAATGATTTTGTAGATGAAATGAAAAATGAGTTTGAAATGTCTTTAGTGGGAGAAATAAAAAAATTCCATAGGCTTGCAAATACACAAAATGAAGAATGGTATTTTCATCACACAGTCTAAGTATGTCAAAGAGGTCTTGAAGACATTTGGTATGAGTGACTATAAACCACTTGGGACACCAATGGTTGCAGGTTGTAAGTTATCTAAGGAAGATGAATGCGCATCTGTTGATGAGAAGGAATACAGGTCAACGATTAGAAAATTGCATTATCTTGTTCATAACAAACCAGATATAGCTCATGTAGTTGGCCTAGTTGCTAGACTCAAGAAGAATCCCAAGGAAACACATTTGATAGCAACCAAGAGGAATTTTAGATATTTGAAAGGTACTATTGATTATGGATTATGGTATCCATATGGAGTAAACTTTGACTTGAAGGTGTACACAGATGCACATTGGGTAGGAAATGTTGATGACAGGAAAAGCACAATTGGTGGAGCATTTTTTCTTGGAGGAAGACTTGTTTCATGGAGTAGTAAGAAGTAGAGTTGTACATCACAATCTACTATTGAAGCTAAGTATGTTGCAACTTACATGAATTGTACCTAGGCTATCTAGATGAGGCACATTTTGGAAGATTTTAAGATGAAGATTTCACAACCCGTTAAGATCTTATGTGATAATACAACTGCCATAAATATTTCCAAGAACCCTATTTTTCACACACCAACCAAGCGTATTGGATTGAAGTATCATTTCTTAAGGGAAAAAGTGCAAAGTAAAGATGTGATCTTGGAGCATCTTTTTACCAA
Organism: Cryptomeria japonica; assembly: GCF_030272615.1. Lineage (NCBI taxonomy): Eukaryota > Viridiplantae > Streptophyta > Pinopsida > Cupressales > Cupressaceae > Cryptomeria > Cryptomeria japonica. Next base: position 185,199,330 of record NC_081407.1, read on the forward strand.
GGAGCAGCTTCTAGATATCTTTACTAAACCTTTGCCTAAGACAACTTTTGAGTATCTTAGAAGTTAGCTAGGGGTTGTACCCCTTCATGAGGTCAGTTTAGCATGATGTAGATTACATCAGTCCTAGAGCTACTTGCTGAATTTTACAGGAGTATTAGTGTAGAAGTGGAATTATTCCATAGGGGGAGCATCAAGTTGTAGGTTGTTGATGTTGAACAGTGAAATTTGACATTGCATGTTTTACTTTAAATTTGGAATTATTGTCAAAGGGGGAGAAGAACTATGTGATTTGTATGATTGATAGAGAGAGGGAAGACAAGCGGAAGACAAGGTGAATACTTGGTAATGTAAACCAGGATTCCTATTCACAATCATAAAACAATAAATGGTATTGATATCTATATTGCCATCAATGCCAAAGGGGGATATTGTTGGCATTTACATGAAGATTCCATTAATGATATGTTATATTGTCATTGATGTCAATTAACTAGTAATGATATTGTTGACATTGTTGTAATAATGTTTTGTAATCAGTAGGAAGAACTAGTGAAAGGAAACTGTAACCGGTAGAAACAATTTGTGGAAGTGAACCGGTATTGCTATGTATTGGAGAGTTGAACCAATAAACCCTACCTGTTGATTTGATAAACCCTAACCAATTAAGTTTGGTGAATTAGTTATATTGGTTTATGATATGATGATGAGCGGTAATGATTATGACACATATGATTATTGTATGAAGAGAGTTTCAAGTGATTTTGGCACATTGATGAAATGATTTTTGTCTAGGGAATGAGCAAGTATATTGTATGTAATGTAAAGCGCGTGATGATTTACTGAGTTCGATGAGGCATTGATCAAGAAGCAATCAATATTTTCTTGATTGACGTGTAGAGATTGCTATGTAATCCAATGGTCATACTTGAACTGACTTGTTTGTAATCTTTATGAGAGAATTAGGTTTTTGTTGTTTTATCAACCTAATTTATTTGTTTATAAGGTCGATGAGTTGTTTAGTTTCAGAGTTGGCAAAGTTTTAGTTGAGTGTGTGGTTGCCAAACTGGTTGATGTATCTAGAGTTTGAGTAATGGCAGATAGGAGCATGAAAAGGATCTGAACAAGTAAGTGCAGTGCTATTCAAACAGATCAACAAACTCCTGTTGTTTTCTAACAATTATAACAAAATTGAAATCCCCTAATTGGGTAAGCTCTAACAAGATTAGAGCTATTCAAATCCTCTAGCAAGGTTATCCATTAGCTTGGATTTTCAAATCCTCTACCAAGGTTACTCCTTATAGGGTATTGCTTCCAACAAGGCATTCTAGTCAATCCCTTAACCGGGTGGTCCCTAAGAGGATTTGTCTTTAACAGGACTTTTGTAAACCTTTAATAGGCTAGCCTCCAAATAGGGAGAACTTCAGAAGAGTTTAGATAGTTATCTTGTGAGTCTCATCCCACCGTGGTTTTTCCCATTTGGGTTTCCATGTCAAAAATATTGTGTCAAGTGGTGAATGTTTTTGTGGTAATGTTTTTATGGTTTATTTGCTTAACTACTAGATTCATTTTGATAAGTCATGATAATCGGAAGCATTGTGAAATGAAGTTTTACTTATGGCAGTAAAAGCATTTGGATGTTTATGGGTTTGAGGTTGTTTACTGCTAATTCTTTGTAATAGTCAACTGGTTTATCTTAAGAGTTTTTATCTTGATAGTGATATTGCATTGATAGTTCTAAGTTTACTTTGAGAGATTGATTTTGAGATTGGTGAATTTTGTATCAGTTTTTCTATCTACTGATTTACCCCCCTCTTAGTAGTTGACTGGATTCTTATTCTTTCATCATACCATCACTTGTCATCCCTAGTTTGATAATCATAATATGCTATAGTATTATTTGTGCATGGAAACCACATTCTATATGATTTTGGAACTGTATGTCCTTGTGGTGTGATGAACAAAATTCTAGCACCTGATCCATGCTATGTATAGGAGCAATCAAAGTATAGCTCCCAGAATTTTGTGCTTATTGTCAAAATGTCTGCATCAAGAAATTCAATGTACAACAGTGTGCCATCTTGTAAGGGTGCTTCAGCCAATTGATCAACAATGACTTTTCCTTTGATATTTTTTTTATCAACGTATTCTATGTCAAACTCACTAAGTATCATGACCCATTTAGCCAATCTTCCTGTCAAAGTTGACTTGCTCAGGAAATACTTCAGTGGATCTATTTTTTCAATTAATTTCATAGAATGTGTCAGCATATAATGTCACAATTTCTGAGTTGTGAATACAACTTCTAGGCATGTCTTCTCAACTAATTTATAGTTCAAACAAGTTTTCTGTTGATGTGATACACTGCTCTTTCTTTCCCTTCATCATGTTGTGCTAGGAGAGCTCCTAGTGATACATTTGTTGCTGAGATGTAAAGCAACAATGGTTTCCTTTTGATTGGTGATATAAGTACTGGAGGATTCATCAAATATTATTTGATTTGCAAAAAATATTCCTCAAACTTCTGATCCCATTTGAATGGAACATTCTTGTATAAAAGATGAGTAAATGGATGACATCTATCTACTAGTTGAGAGATAAATTTTTCTGATTGATTGCAATCTCCCTTATAGAGAACACAATTGTCTTATGCTCCTAGGTGACTCCATTTCCATGATAGCATTGACTTTTTCTAGATCTACTTCAATTCCATGAGCTGATATAATGTACCCAAGAATTTTTCCAGAGGTTACTCCAAATTCACATTTCTTTGGATTCAATCTTAACTGATATTGTTCAAGCATGTCAAAGATCCTGCCCAAAATGTTCAAATGTTCTTTCCTTGTATGATAGTTTGCAAGTATGTCATCTACACAATCTTCCATTACTGTATGCATCATGTCATCAAAAATTATCGTCATGGCCCTCTGATAAGTTACTCTTGCATTCTTAAGTCCGAATGCCATAACATTTCAGTAGTAATTACCCCATGCATAGGTGAATGTTGTCGTTTCTTGATCTTCAGGGCGATTTTTATTTGATTATACCCCAAGAATCCATCCATAAATGAAAAAATCTCATGTTCTGTTGATAAGTCTACAATTATATTAATATTGGGCAATAGAAAATCATCTTTTGGACATGCCTTGTTCATGTTAGGTCCCGGGGACAACTCAGAGGGGGGGGTGAATCAGTTGTCAAATAAATTTAAACCAAAAACAATTCAACCAACTTAATGCTTAATACCAGTAAACCAGTTAAGTATGTCGATAAATAGTTATAATAGTTAATTGCTATACCGGGAAGGATTAGTGCATGAAACATAAACACAAAGTCATCCACAACACATAACACCAATATTTGTATGTGGAAACCCTATAAGGGGAAAAACCATGGTGGGAAACCTTACCCACAATCAGATGATAATACTGCGGATAATAAGTGTACATAAATGGGGTCTACACATGCAGAAAGGCCAACAGGATAGAGCTCACTGCTCAATCACAAAATGGGAGTCACACTGACTACAGTTGGATGGTTAAATCCAATAAGAATGTACTGCACAAAAATAGCATCTTCATATGCTGGATTCAGTACCGATGTAATGCTAATATGCTTTCACAAAAACCTAGCTTCACCTTCATATGATGTCTTCATGTATAGCTCTGCTTAATCTTGCATATACCTTCACACAATCCTTTTTCGCATTCCACACACTTGATCTTACATTTATACCATAACCTAAGACCAATTTTAGTAGGTCGGCTCTACAAGATATTATAATAAAAACATTTTACAAACAATATAATATCCGATGCAATAACCAATTGAACATGTCGGCTTAATGCACTTACACCAATAATTAATCATATCCATAGCGTGCCATGTTGATCTGGAAAGGATAAAACTGTCGGTGTAACCCTAGACCTATTTGCTAGTAACAACAAATATGCAACTATGAATATACCAATGAACAAAACTTCAGGACAAGATGTCTAGACGATGTCTTTAACATAACCATGTGTCTTCCATGCCATTCCAAGCACCGGTGATCATTATATCTTGTCGGTGTACCATATACCAATAACTATGCAATAGTTACTTGCTTGCCGGTGAATGCTGCTAGATCTCCAAAGTGCTAGTGTTTTAGTAGGTGTTGACATCAATGACAAAACCATACCAAAAAATATTCCTTCGTCACTTCTAGGATCAAATTTTCCAATATACTCATCTCTTTTGATATAAAATTTACTTCCAAAAATTCTGAAATACTTGAGAGTAGGAGTATTACCGAACCATATTTCATGAGGAGTCTTACCGGTTTCACCTTTGATGTGAACTTTGTTAAATGTATAGACCATTGTGTTGATTGATTCTCTCCAATACACATGTGGTAGGTTTTCTTCTGATAACATACTTCTTGCTGCATATAAGATAGTTCTATTTTTCCTTTCAACAACTCCATTTTGCTGTGGTGTCTGAGATCCTAATAGTTGTCTTCTGATTCCATTCATTCCAGAGAATGTATTAAAATCCCTAGATGTAAATTCACCTCCTTGATCTGATCTTAAACATTTGATTTTCTTACCGGTTTCATTTTCAACCATTGCTTCGAACAGTTTGAACTTTCCAAGTGCTTCTAATTTTTCTCTAAGAAAAGTAACCCAACACATTCTAGAATAGTCATCAATGATTAGCATGAAATATCTAACAGCTTGTAAGCTTTTAGTTCTAGCTGGACCACATAAATCAGTGTGAATCAAATCAAGAGCATTATTTGATTTTTTTGGAATACTTTTGAAACTATTTCTAACTTGTTTTCCAAATTGACATTCCTTACATACTATATTCTGAGGTTTGACAATTTTAGGTAGATCTCTAACTGCCTTAGTAGTACTGATCTTCATCATGCAATCAAAGTTTACATGACAGAGTCTCTTATGCCATAACCAACTTTCATCTATATGTGAAATTAAGCATGTCTTTTCACTGTTATTCAAATGAAAGATATTACCTCTAGTCTAATTACCGGTTGCAATTTCCAAACCAGTTCTGTTCATGATTTTGCATTTTCCATTTTTGAATTGTAACTGAAATCCTTTCTCAACTAATTGACCAGCAATCAAAAGATTATGCTTTAATCCTTCAACATAGTAGACATTATCAATGTTATTCTTACCATCAAAAGATATTGAACCCTTACCTTTGATTAAACAAGATTTGTCATCTCCAAATCTCACTAAGCCTCCATTGTATTATTGAAAGTTCAAGAATTTACCTTTGTCTCCTGTCATATGATGTGAGCATCCTGAATCAATGATCCACTCATATTTTACTTCAACTTTAGCTGCCAGGGCCTGTACTACCGATTGAGCAGTAGGTGCCGGTTGATCTTCTGTTATAGCAACAAAAACCCATCCATTGTCTGTCAAATCCTCATCAGAATCATCAGTCACACCTTCATCAACAATATAACAAGATTTGTCTTTATTCTTCTTAAATCTATATCTCTGATATTTAGGGTTAGGCTTGTATGTTCTTCTATCTTCTTCTCTTAGTCTAGCATGTCTACTAGGGCATCTTGAAGCCATATGACCAATCTTATTGCAGTTAAAACATTTAAAGGGTGCTTTACCTTTATACTTACTTCCAACTAGACCTTTAGCCATTTTCCTTGCAAATAGTGCTTCAAGTTCTTCAAGTTCTTCATTTTCTTTCCTACTTTCTACAAGTTCTCTTGCATAAAAGGCTTTCCAATCAGATTTGTCAAATGATGGAGCAGATGATGTTGATGCTTTAAAGGCCAAATCTATCTTTATAGTAGCAACAAGACCAAATTCTTCAATTTCAAAAGCTGAAAGTTTCCCAATCAATGTATCCCTAGTAACTGATGTATTAGGCATTGTTCTTAACTCATTTATAGTAGTGACTTTCATTTTATATGCTGGTAGCAATCCTCTTAAAACTTTTGAAACAATTTCATCCTCACTTAAGGTTCCTCCAAAATATTTAATACCCAAAACAATTTCATTTACTCTTTCCATAAAAACAGAAATCCTTTCATCTTCTTCCATTTTCAGATGTTCATACCTAACTCGAAAGCTTTCAAGTTTTACAATTTTGACAGTGGAATCTCCTTCATTCAGTGTTTCCAAATGTTCCCAAATAGCTTTACCAGTAGACCTATCTGATAATGCACTAAAAAGTGCTTCTCTTCCTTTGCAATCATTTTCCTCATCTTTACCTAAGGTAGGTGGATTAAGCTGATCAGGAGTAGCAGCAGTAAAACCATTCTTTGTAACTTCCCAGATGTCTTTTCCAATGCAATTCAGATGTGTCTCCATTCTGATCTTCCATATGCCATAGTTGCTTCCATCAAGTTTAGGACTGTCCTTCCTGAAATAATTAGTAGACATTGGATCTCCTCAAGTTGTTTAACTTCTGCAAAGGAGGAAAAAGCTTTGATACCAATTGTTAGGTCCTCGGGAAAACTAAGAGGGGGGGTGAACCAGTTGTCAAATAAATTTAAACCAAAAACAATTCAACCAACTTAATACTTAATACCAGTAAACAAGTTAATTATGCCGGTAGACAGTTATAACATTTAATTGCTATACCAGTAAGGATTAGTGCATGAAACATAAACACAAAGTCATCCAGAACACATACCACCAATATTTTTATGTGGAAACCCTGTAAGGGGAAAAACCACGATGGGAAACCTTACCCACAATCAGATGATACTACTGCAGATAGTAAGTGTACATAAATGGGGTCTACACATGCAGAAAGGCTAACAGCCTAGATCTCATTGCCCAATCACAAAATGGGAGTCACACTGACTACAGTTGGATGGTTAAATCCAATAAGAATGTACTGCACAAAAATAGCATCTTCATATGTTGGATTCAGTACCAGTGTAATGCTGATATGCGTTCACAAAAACCTAGCTTCACCTTCATATGATGTCTTCATGTATAGCTCTACTTAATCTCGCATATACCTTAACACAATCCTTTTTCGCATTCCACACACTTGATCTTACAAATAAGATCTTACATTTATACCTTAACCTAAGACCAATTTTAGTAGGTCGGCTCTACAAGATATTACAATAAAAACATTTTACAAACAATATAATATCTGATTCAATAACCGATTGAACATGTCAGCCTAATGCATTTACAAGAATAATTAATCATCTCCATAGCGTGCCATGTTGATCTGGAAAAGATAAACCTGCCAGTGTAACCCTAGACCTATTTGCTGGTAACAACAAATATGCAACTATGAATATACCAATGAACAAAACTCTAGGACAAGATGTCCAGACGATGTCTTTGACATAACCATGTGTCTTCCATGCCATTACAAGTGTCGGTGATCATTATATCTTGTCGGTGTACCATATACTAGTAACTGTGCAATAGTTACTTGCTTGCCGGTGAATGTTGCTGGATCTCCAAAGTGCTAGTGTTTTAGTAGGTGTTGACATCAATGACAAAACCATACCAAAATACCAATAGTTCAAATCTCTGAAATCCATGCAGTTTCTTATGATTTTATTTGGCTTTGACATTGACACAATTCTTGAGACCCATTCTAGATAGGCAACAGGTTTTATGAAACCCACATCCAATTGTTTCTTTATCTCTTCTTTGACAAGGATACAAATGTGTGGATGCATCTTCCTTAGCTTTTGTTTAACTGGTTTTTCTTTTGGATCCAGATTGAGATGGTGCGTGATAAGATCTCGATCAAGTCCTTGCATGTAGGCATATGACCAAGAAAAAATTATCTTTGTTTGAAGAATTCTATGTAGTCTTTCCTCTCTTTATCTGATAACAATGCATCAAGATGAAGGACCTTGGGGTCTTTTGATGTACCACTATTTATTTCTTCTATTGGCTATTAAAATAGCAGACCTCTCCTAAAACATATGTGGGGAGGGTGTCAAACTTTGCATCTTCTGGCGCCTCAAGAAGGTTTTCACCGTCAGATACATCCTTTAGTTTTTCTCTTGATTGATCTAGTGTTGCCATAAAATACATTTTAGCACTAAGTATTTTTCTTTATTTTATTTAAATTTTGTGACTGGAAAGTTTGGCTCTCTCCTGACTGCAAGAAGCGTTACTCAATTCACTAGTGGAAGATATCTTAGGTGTGATTGGTTCAATGATATTAAGATATACAACTAAATCATGATCATTGGAAAAGACATCCAATTCAGGATTTTCTAGGTTATCCCAATCAATTAGTTCTGGATGAAGTAGGGGTAAGTCATAGGCATCATCATTGTTGGGTTTTTCAAGGTTATGACATAATAGTCATAGTTTGGCATAAAATAGGTAATGTCATAGATAAAATTCTCTCGAGGATAGTCTCTCCCAAGTGCTCTCTAATCAGCTATAACAAAATCAAGATTGGTATTTTGTGATTCACAATCAAGTGACTCATCATCTGACATTTGTCCCTCAAATGAATGGATTATATCAACACATACATATTTGATACTATAGGTTCCCTCTTGATCAATTTTAATAGATTCATTTGTATCTTGAAGTTGGTATACTTGTGCACATGACATAGAAGATTCTCTTCCTATCTTCCGTAATCTCTCAAACTCAGCTTCTTTTGGACTAATAGTCAATCCTTCTTGACTATCTATTAATTCTTCTATGGTTCTTCCATACCTTAATATTGTTGGCTCAAAATTTGATGTAGATCTGATATTTTTTTGATCTTCTGATTATTGATCAATAATTTTTTGTGTTTCTTGTGGTGTTACTTCTTATTATTTTTCATCCTCTTTCCTTTATTATTTTTCATATGCCTCTTTCCTCTGAATTCTGATCTCTTCTTGTCTTCTTTCCAAATCTATCCTTTGTTTTGTGAAATATGAGTCTTCATTTGTAATAGATGCTTGTTCTTCATCCTTTTCTTCACTTAATAAATCAAACGATCGATATGGACCCCATTCAAATTCATTTGAATCTGTTTCTGAGCCATTTTCTAGAATCACACCACTATATCTAATAGGAATGTGATACGGTGAGAAAAGTTCTTTGATTTTTGCCATCTGTTCTTTCACTATTTTTGGAATATCTTGATTAGGTTCTGCACTTGTTTGTATTCCTTGAAATTGTTTGCAAGATTCTTCTTCTCTTTTGATTGCAAGTTCTTTCTGCTATTTCTCATATTCTTCTTGTTTCTATTTTTTAGCTATTTATGTTGTTTGATGATGGTTCTTCTTTAGGGATTTCTTTCTTTTGTCAATTTGGATGTTGATAATGTTAGACAGTTCCAATAACTGGAAGACAACTGAGAGAGGGGGTGAATCAGCTGTCACATATTACCGAAACCATTAGCAATTAAAATTTAATACCAAAATAGAAAACATTAATACTAGAATGCTTAAACCAAATAACGAAATATAAGTTAAACCAATTAAGCATAAACAATAACCATAGAATAAATGACACCAAGATTTATACATGGAAAACCCAATAAAGGGAATAACCATGATGGGAAGCCTACCCACAGTCAAGTAATACTTCTGCAATAAGTATATGAATTACAATTGAGGGGCCTGAACTTGCAGGAAGGCAAATAGACTAGAGTGCACTCCTAATCACAAAAGGAGCCTCACTTACTACATAGAAATCTAGACTACAATACGGAGAAGTGTTGAACTAAAAAAGTTAGCATCTCATATGCCTGAGGATAGTTCCGGTTAAGCTCAATACCAAAGGACTAAAACCTCTTACATAAACCCAATTCTATCTCCAATGATCGACAAAATCCTCTTCCTGAATGATATTATATTATTCACACATTATATCCCTTGACCATTAACATTCATATCCCATGACCATGATGATCTACAATGAGATCTTACATCTATATATACAAACCATTGACCCTAAACAATTAGGTCAGCCACCAGATAATAAACAAATTACATAATTACAAAACATGTTGGCCTTAGACCTAACAAATAATATCCAACACATAAGATATCCCAAAAATGTATCGAGAGGTCCAATCCACATGCTTCATTAAATCGGTCCATAACCTAGACCAACCAGGACCCAGAATAGGTCCACATGCTATATCAATGATCTCCATCCACCAAGTCTCAAACATGATCACCAATAGCATCCTAAAACTCCACCAGAACCTGCACCAGCACCACTTGTGCAATTCATCAAAGATATTCATAAAAAGCTTTGCCTGTGAAACCCTCGCCAAAACCATAAATAGGGCTTCTAAGCATAGAGAATAACATCTGATCACCAGACCAAAACAAGTGACTGAATATGAATATGAGTATCATGAATAATCCAATTCCATAATCAAACTATATCAAAGCCTATCGCATGATGTCAGATCAAAACCAACTAGAAACCACTCAACCTATCGAGACCAGAGGTGGGCCGGTAAAGCATCCAAATAGCTAGTGTTGGCATCAATGAAAAAACATCAATGCAACACATAATGTATTCCTCCAAATGGCCAACAATCCCCCCCTTTAGCATTGATGGAAACACTAGATGTGTAAAACATCTAAGTACCAAGAAATGCCAAATAAGTCTCCCCCAATGAAAGACAACAAACAATAGCCCATAGTAATGAAGTTTTGAAACAAAGACCAAATTCCCCCTGTGAATGATATCTTTGTAAAGATTTGAATTATACATATATCTCTCCCTTTTTCTTTTTCTTATTAATATCTCTCTCTCTTTTCTTTTTTTTTTCACATCAATATCTCTCCCCCTTTGACATCAATGCCACAAATCTAACAAAAATATCAAAGTAGAAACATAAACAAGTGAATCATAAAACTAACTACTCCCCTTGAGCAGTAGCATCCCCACATCAATGCCATAATGAATAGTATCTCTGATAATGTATACCAGACTTATGCGAAACTGCATCAATTAAGTCTCTATCAGAGGGGCAGAAACTCCTCATCTATCTCTTAGGTACTCAAACGATTCCTTCAGCAAAGGTTTAGCGAAAATATCTGCAATCTTCTCTTTAGTGTTCATAAAAACTAGTCTAACTTCATTTGCTTCCACCATTTCCTTCAAAAATTTATACTTGATAGATATGTGCTTTTTCTTAGAATGAAATACCAGATTATTTGATATATAAATAGCAGTAGAGTTATCACAATGAATAACTACCATTTCATCACAATCCACCTTTATATCCCTCAACATTTGCTTCATCCATAAAACTTGTGTATAGCTAGTAGCAGCAACAACTTACTCAACTTCAATAGTAGATAAAGTACATGTGATTGTTTCTTGCTGATCCATGAAAACAACTTCTTTCCAAGAAAGAAAGCTTCATCAAAAGTACTTTTCCAGTCATCAACATCTCTAGCCCAATCAACATCAGTATATGCACATAAAGTAAAGTCATCATCCTTAGGTTACCACAAACCATATTCTGATGCACCTTGCAAATATCTAAAAATCCTTTTCACCGCACTCTCATGATTCTCTCTAGGATCACTCCGAAATCTTGATACAATACAAACATCATTCATAATGTCAGGCCTAGTCTGAGTCAAATAAAGCAGACCTCCAATCATAGATTTGTATCTTGTAGGATTTACCAGTGCAAAAACATCTTTTCTTGTCAATTTATTACATGTAACCATAGGATTACTTACCGGCTTATAATGTCCCATACCAAATTTCTTCAACAATTCCTTAGCATACTTAGTTTGACATATAAAAATACCTTTGTTAGTCTAAGTAATCTACAAACCTAAGAAAAAAATCATTTCTCCAATCATAGACATTTCAAATTCTTTCTCCATATTATTATAAAATTCTATGCATAACATATCTTCACCTCCAAAAATAATGTATCAAAAAATACTTCAATAATTAGTATATCATCATCAATGATTTTATAATATAAATTACTATCAGCACTACCCTTAGTAAAACCAAGCTTCAAAATATATTTATCCAATTTTGCATACCAAGCTCTAGGTGCTTGTTTCAATCCATATAAAGCTTCTCTTAACCTACAAACCATATTTGTATCATCTGATAATGAAAAACCATCAATTTGCTCAATGTAAGGCAAGAAATAATCTTACAGCTTCAATCCTAGCTACCGATGCAAAAGTCTCTTCATAATAAATTCCTTCCTTCCGAGAATATCCTTTACAAACCAATGTAACCTTATTCTTTATAACTTGACCATCCTCATTCAATTTATTCCTAAAACCCCATTTAGTTCCAATAACATTCTTATTTTTAGGCTAGGAACCAAAGTCCATTTGTTATTTTTCTCAATTTGAGCTAATTATTTTTCCATATCTTTCAATCAATATTCATCTTTGCATGCCTCAATTACTGATACCGGTTCAACTTGTGAAATTAAACATACCTCATTAGTTGACAGTCTTCTTCTTGTGATCACTCCATTGTTCTTATCTCCAATGATCTAACCTTCTAAATGGTTCAATTTTACATACCTAGCAGTCCTCTGACTCTCTGTTCCTCTTCCCTGTTCTTCCGTTACTATAGAATTCTATGATACTACTGGAGTAACTGGTTGAACACTCTATTTTGGTAAAGGTGCTACCAGTTCAAATATAATCATTTCCACTGCCAATTCTTTCTCAGAAACTCTTATTTGACTTTTATTCAGCTCATCCACTTTGACTTTAGCGCTCTCCACAATTCTCTACAATCTCTTGTTATAACATCTATATGTGTTGCTTTCATTAGAATAACCAAGAAATATGCCTTCATCACATCTAGGATCAAATTTTTCAATGATATCATCTCTCCTGATATAACATTTACTACCAAATATTTTGAAATACTTAACTGTAGGTGTATTTCCAAACCAAAATTCATAAGGTGTCTTACCAATTTATCCTTTGATATGTACTCTATTGAATGTATAAACAATTGTGCTCACTACTTCTCTTGAGTAGATATGAGGTAGACTAGCTTCCATTATAATTGTTCTAGCATCATCCAAGATAGTTTTGTTCTTCCATTCCACAACTCCATTCTGTTGAGGTGTCCTAGGAGAAAAAAATTGTCTTCTTATGTCATGCTCTTAACAAAAGTTATTAAACTCACTGGATGTGAATTCTCCACCATGATCTGACCTCAAACATTTAATCAGTACGAATCAGATCGAGAACATCATTAGATTTATCTTGTATACTCCTAAAAGAGGTTTTGACCGATTTTACTATTTGACATTCTTTACATATCGGATTATAGGGCTTCATAATTTTATGTATATCTCTAACTTCATTAGTTGAACTGATTTTCACAATGCAATCAAAATTCACATGACACAGCCTTTTATGCCATAGCCAACTCTCATCAATCTGTGTAATCAAACATGTCTTCTCACTGGAGTTCAAATGAAATATATTACCTTTTGTCTATGTATCGATTGCAATCTCCAAACTAGATTAGTTAATGATTTTGCATTTTCCATCCTTGAACTGTAATTGAAATCCCTTATCCACCAATTGTCCTACACTTAAAATATTATGCCTTAAACCTTCAACATAAGAAACATTGTCAGTATTGTTCTTACCATCCAATAATATAGTTCCTTTTCCTTTGATCATACATTCTTTGTCATCTCCAAATCTAACTAGACCGCCATCAAATTCTTTCAAAAATAGAAAATTCCCTTTATGTCAAGTCATATGATGTGAACAATCTCTGTTAATTACCCATTCATCCCTATCCTCAATTTTAGCAGCAAGTGCCTTCTCTTCAAGTACATTCTCTTCCAATGTCGGATCATCTTCCTTGATAGCCAGGAACACCCATTCCTTCCCATTGCCGAAACCACTAGCAGAGTCTTCTACCAATTCATCATTAGAATTAGTAATACCTTCCTCATCTGCTATGTAGCATGATTTGTCTATGTTTTTCCTGTACTTATACTTGTTTTGATATCCAGGGTTAGGCTTAAAATGTATATTAACTCTTTCTTCAAATCTTGAATTCCTTTCAAGACATCTAGATGTAAAATGGCCAATCTTATTACATGCAAAAAATTTAAAAGGTGCTTTTCCTTCATACTTACTTCCTACCGGTCCTTTAGGTACTCTTCTAGAAAATAGTGCTTCAAGTTTCTCAAACTCATCATCTTCTCCCTTCATATCTTCCAATTCCTTTTCATATAAAGCTTTCTAGTCTTGTTTACCCATTGTAGATGTAGATGCATGAAAAGAAGGTTCAGTCTTGATAGCTCTAGAAGGTCCAAATTATTCAAGCTCAAAAGAAGATGTTTTCCCAACCAAAGTATCTTTGTTGATAGATGTATTAGACATTGTTCTCAACTCATTAATAGTAGTAGCCTTCATTTTATAAGCTAGTGGTAGGGCTCTCGGAACTTTAGAAACAATTTCATCTTCGCTCAAAGTTCCACCACAACATTGAATTCCCAGAAAAATCTCATTTACCCTTTCCATGAATATAGTAATCCTTTCATCTTCTTCCATCTTTAGGTTTTCATATCTCACCCGATAACCATCAAGTTTAGCAATCTTCACTATAGGGTCACCTTCATTAAGAGTCTCCAACTTATCCCATATAGCCTTTCCAGATGACTTGTCAGTTAATCCCATTATTTGCTGATCAAAAAGTGCACACAAGAGGGCTTCTATTTCTCTACAATCATTCTCAAGCTCCTTATCTAGGTTTGCCAGAGGAGGATTTCTAGATGTCGGATTATAAGGTGTGACACCATTATGTCTGATCTCCCAAATCTCCTTGCTAGAACATCTCAAATGAGTCTCCATCTGAATCTTCCATGCTGTGTAATTTGTTCCATCAAGCCTAGGAATATCTCTCCAAAAGATAGTGTTAGATTCAATGATAGTCCCACATACACTGAGAGGGGGGGATGAATCACTATCTAACCGGTTAGTTGAATATTTAAGTTTATTTATAACTTTTCCACCCAAAATAGTGTACCCATAAACAAGAGTTAATGCAGTAAAGAGAAATAATAGAGACATCATAGAAACAAACCATAACACAAGATATTTAACGAGGAAACCTAATGTGGAAAAAACCTCGGTGGGATTCATGACCCACAATATTTACTCACTATCCAATGATTTAATACTACTTACAATGGCCTGCACATATAAGGAGGCCAACAACCTAGAGCTCACTACTCAAAGAAGAGTCTCGCTAACTACAAAATGGATATTTAAATCCAATAGAATGTACTACTCAAAACAACATCTCTAATGCTAGGTTTAGTACCGGTTTAAGCTCAGTTATTAACCAAAACCTTCACTGTCCACTATATCACTTTATACAATTATTTCCTATTATATTCTTTTCTTACTTCACCAAAATGACCTAAGAGATCTCATACTTATTTGAGTCTTTACAATATACCATGTCAACTTACAATAGAGAATTATATTACAATAAACAAAAGTTCATCCCATGTCATCTTGAGTGCCGGTGTGTTTTGTTGCCAATGTAATATGAATTCCGGTGTAAGTGTCTATCAGCGCTGGTGTCTGCTGGTACATGAAGTTTGTGATGCTGGTGCATGTAGAAACCTATTGCTAGTTGGTTCCACTTGGTTTCCATCAATGACAACATCAACTATTCTCATAAGAGCATAGAATTCCAACAATCTCCCCCTTTGCAATTGATGGTCAACACTCATGAGAAAAATCCAAAATTGTTATCCCAAAACTAAAATCTAGAAAGATGTGCTCCCCCTAAGCAAGTGATCTCCACTATACATGCATTTTTCTCTCCACTACTCCCCCTTTGGCATCAATGAAAAAGGATGTCAGAAATAATCAAAAGAGTACAAAAATGCTACCTCAAGGTCTATAGCCAGTTGGTTACTATCTGAAAGATGTCTGCCACAACTAGATTCAAACTCTGCATAAACTTGTTGCTATTAGTTAGAGTTTCCTTAGTCTGCTGGATCATACCGGTGAGATAGTGCATTTATTGTTCCGATGATTTCTCTCCTTGAATTTTTGCCTTAGATAATTCAACTCTCTGAGTAATCAGACTATCCAACCTAAGACCAAGTTTACTTTTGAGTTCCTGACACTGGACCTTATTCTTGTCTTCTCTTTCTCAAGTTTCTCCAACTTCTCCTTAAAAACTGCCATTTCCTACTTAAAAACTGACATAAGTCCAGATGAACCTATCATGTTGTCCGCTATGTCATCAATTTGTTTTTGTGTCTTTTTTATCTCCTCATCAATGTCCTCTGATAAACAGTGAGGTTTGCATGCTTCTCTATATAACTCCTTATACTCCAAAATTGTAGAATTAAGTATCAGTAAAAGTGTGTCTATGTGATCGGCACATTTCTTTATAGTGTTCTCAAATAATGTGTTTTTCTCTTTGTCAACTCTCTCCTTAATAGTATCCTCATTCACCTTATCTATGGTTATTACATTATTAGCAATGAATTTGGATAATGTGTCCAATTTCCCTAAAGAATAATTGAAGTGATCTATCTTACAATTAGGTGCAATCATTTTCAAGATAGGCAATATGTTGTTAATTATCTTAAATGCTATGGCATTGCAATCAATTATCCTCTTAATAAAATCCAATAGAACCTTTGTTATGTTAGTAGGTCTGAATTCTCTTGTTGATGTGCTAGATTCTACTATGGGTTTCTTCTCAACAGATCTTTGCCCAATTACCTTTACTATGTCCTCTTTATTTCCATCAAATGCTTCCACTTTACTTACATTTTCTTCTGATGGATCTGTCTATGTATGTGCCTCTTCCTTTGATGGTTTCTCAGTTTGATTAAGCACCTTTGCAACTATTAGTTTCTCAGAGATCTTGTTGTCCTAAACATTATCTGCCCTAACCTCTACATTTTCTTTGTCCACCACAATGTTTATATTATGTGTATCCACATTCATTGTAAAAAGTATTTCTGACTCCGAGTTAGTATCATCATGAGTTATACCTTCAGTAGCTATATCTGTTGTATTATCTATGTGTACCGGTGAGGTTGAAGTTAATGGAGGGGTGTCTTGAGCCAGTGGAGGGATGTTATCTATTACTTTTATAGAAGGTACACCACATATTTTACCTTTTCCCTTATCTTTCTGATATACCTTGAATGTATTTTCCACTTTTGGTCAATTTCTTTCTTCTTGCTTTTCCTTTTCAACAAAAAATATGTCCCATTTATCTGTAGTCTCATCTGCAATTTCCTTAACCCTTCCAGCCATCAGGCTTACTTGCTGGTGTCCACTGACAGATACTGACCAGGTAGCTTCAAAAATAAGCTCATTTATCTCTTTCTTAGAGTTTATTGGATGAACAACCAAGAGTGCTTCAACTTTTAACTTCTTATCCAGTTCCATCATAGATAGTCTTTTGTCTTCTAATCTCATGTATAAATCATTGGGTAACTCATCAATTACTTCTATCAAAACTTTCTTGTAAATATCAAAATGTAGAATAATGCTTTTTTCAATGGTTTATTTGTCAGAATCAATAAAAGAATTATACCATTTATTTACATTTACCAAATTACCTTCCTATGTAATCTCATTCAGTAGATCATCCAGTGTAGGGGTAACTAATGTGTATTTCTTTTTTGGCGTAAGCTTCTTATGTGGTTCCCTAACTTCCTGCTACTTTTTCCTTAGTGTTCTGGTTTTCTTAGGAGGAGGATAAGGGACTAGCGAGTTTTTCCTTTTTCTTTCCACTATCTTAAATTCAACAACCTTGCCACTGTCAGTATCAAAAGATGTTACAACCGGTGAAACATGTGCTTCAAGTTGTAGTCCTTCAAGCTCACTTGCTGATATGCCACTAATATTCTTGACATTTTCCTTAATTTCTTTGACCTTCTTCGATGAATCTATAATAAAATTTTCTCTCCTTTTTCTCCTCTTCTGCATAGATATATTACTCTCAATGGTTTCTGCATTACCAAAGAATTTCTTAGATGGCTCCCTTGGTGCATCAAGTAGAGCTTTTGCATATGTCTCCAGAACAAATAGGTCTACCTCATAACCCATCTCCGTAACCCAAATAGTTCTAAGGCTTACTACTTCCATCCAAGTTTCATCTCACTTAATGACAAAACAGATTTGTTTGTCATACTTATCAATTATTATCTGTAGTAATCTCTCTCTTGCTCTTATCCTAGTTTGAAATTTTTTAAAGTAATCTACAATATTCTTATCATAGTCAGTGCCCATATCGGTGAAAGCTTCCTGTATCTGTTTTCCTACTAGGATGTCATAACCAAAATCTTTGTGACCTATGCCGGGTATCTCTTTGGTAAAGTATAGCATCAAGCATACTAGTAGGTTCCCAAAATGGAAAGTACTTTTCTTGTCTCCCTTAATCTTCTTCAAATTCTCAATCAGTTCATCTTTAAGCCATTCACAAATATTAATCTTAGCATTATTGTTCACCATCTCATATGCCCTATAAATACAAAGGCTAGAAACAAAATCCAGTCTATTTGAATGTGTTGCTTTATATCCAAGTACCATACTCACATATCTTTGTTGGAAAATGCACACTCCAATGAGACATTGTAGGTGATTGAAGGTTTTGTCATTGATGGCAACCGTACAATCCTATGACATCGGCACTCAGACTACTAGCACCGGCAGTAAAAGGAAGCATACCGACACAGGAAGCCGACAAGAATTTTATTGTAATATATTTTGTTTATTATTGTAAAAATATTGTAAGATGACTTGGTAAGATGAAAAATGACTCTTACATAAGAGAGTTCATTATAGAACATTGTGAGAATGTAGGATTATTATGGAGGAATGTAATTAGTAGACCTATTATGCGAATTATAGGTTAAGGGTTTATGAAAGAAGCAGAGCAAAAATAGCACTGGATATGGCATTATCGATGCTATTTTGAAGTAGTACAAGACACTGGATTTATATAATCCATTTTGTAGGTCAGTGAGACTTCCATTTTGTATTTGAGCAATGAGCTCTATGCACTTGGCCTTCCTGCATGTGCAGGCCCCTCTTGTAGAAGTAATATTCTCTTATTGGCTAGTAAGTGAATATTGTGGGTCACAAATCCCACTGAGGTTTTTCCCACACCGGGTTTCCTTGTTAAATCATTGTGTTACGATGTGTTTTTAATGTGGTTACTATTATCTTTGTTTATAGCATTACTTTTTGTTTACCGGTACATAGTATTAACATGTTCTGCATGTTTTAAGTTGAAAAATTGTTCATACTGGTTAGATATTGATTCACCCCCCCCCCTCTTAGTATCAGTGGGAATCCTAACAATTGCTATTAGAGCCTGGTCCTCTATTTTCAGAAGCCTAACAACTTGAGGAAGATCTTGACACTAGTAGAGATGGAAAACTTGATGAAACAACTTGATGCAGCTCTCTCAGACTATGATGGAGAAAAATTGAAAAATATCAAACTTGAAGATGATCTAAAGGCAACTCAGGAAATTATTCAAGCACTTCAAGAAAATCTTACCATTGCAAGAAACAAGAGAAGAGAACTTTGTGAAAAAATGCAAATTGAGGATGATGAAAAAGAAACTCTTAATGATATGATAAACAAGCTAAAGCTAGAGAACCTAACAACAAGGAATGAGATGCAGGATATGACTATGAGATTTTGTAAGGAAATTGAAGATAGAAAGAAGAATGAAGAATATTTGACTAGAAGACTAAGTGATGTTGCAAATGAGAACACAAGACTTAGCTATGAAAATGATTTGTTGAAAATAGATCTGATGCACAGACAGAATGATTGAAATGAACTGATCAGACAGAAAGAAATCTTAGAAAATGAACTAGATACTACAAATCAGCACAAAGAGAAATTCAAGAAAAGCTCAAAAGAACTTGGTGACTTATTGAAGAATCAAAAACCTAAAGGTGACTGTAGGCACCTAAAAATGGTCAACGCTTGCGGAGTCATACTTTAACATTTGCGCATTGCCTCATTTTAGGTTTTTGCGTCGCATTAACATTTCTCCTATGATTCACACTTGGTATTTATCATTTGCGAACATCGAGTCATTCTTCTACATTCTTCATTTATCTCGCTCTCGAATTTGGTCTTGTCGACAACACTATCCAGTCATGATTTTAATCGATCTTATCCTATTGCATCAATGTGTATGCTTATTTGTCATCATTTTGGACATCGACAATCCTAATTAGGGTTTTGTCCTCCTGTCAATCTTGCGATCAATTTGTCATCGATCGTTGTCAATTTCTTATCAATCTTGTCATCTGGCGATCGATTTATCATCAATCCTTCAATCTTGTCGTTTAACGATTGATTTGTCATCGGTCGTTGTCATGTTCGATCTTGTCATTTTGCGATCAATTCATCATTGATCGTGGTCATTTTCAATCCTGTCATTTTGCAATCTATTTTGTCATCGATTCTTGTCCTCTTGTCAATCTTGTCATTTGGCAATCGATTTGTCATCGATTGTTGTCTGTCTCAATTATGTCAATTTGGATCAATTTGTCTTTGTTCCTCGTCAATTGGTGTATTTATTAATCAAATCATTTATCACATTGGTCATTTATCAATCCAAAATCAAATCGAATTGAGTCAACTATCTTTCATCAAGACCTAATTCATCTTCTAGGGTTTCATGATTTAATCATTTAACCTTGTGTGTGTCATTTCTTCCTTTAGGATTAATAAATTGTTTATTTATCCTAAGTCTTCTCATTGCAATTAAATGTTAATTTAATTGGCTAATTATTCCTCCTTGTGAATTAATTAATAAATGACAAATTATTAATTAATTTACCTAATTTCTAATTTCCATCAATCTCTTAATTCCTAAATTCCATCAATTTCCTAATTTCCTAATTTTCTAATTCCTAATTTCAATTTCCTCCTATTTCTCTCCTAAATTCATGGAAATGACATAGAAATTTGTCATAATTGACAATCAATCAATCCTTGCATAGAAATTTGTCATAAATTGTCATAAATCCTTGCATAGAAATTTGTCATAAATTGTCATAAATCCTTGCATAGAAATTTGTCATAAATTGTCATAAATCTTTGCATAGCAATTTTTCATAGACATGTCATAATTTTGCTATTCTTGATTTGAATTTCCATTCGAATCACTATCATGCTAATATTGTCATCTCTCCAATTCTTCTATAAATTGGATGATCTTCATCAATCAAGGCTAATTGGTAATTGATAATCAGGCTATCGAATTTATCCTTCTAGTACTCTTGATCAATAAATCAATGTCAATCTTGCTTTCAATGATGTGTGTGCACTTGTAGGTGAGATCCACGACCCAACCATTTGAAGAGGAAAGAAGAACAATGGAGCCACATGGAAGGAGCATTCAAATCGTCGTTTGGTTTGCACAATCATTAGTTTTGTATGCTTTGTTTTCATGTCTCTATTGAATGTGTCTTAGGATAGATTCATTGCAATGAATGCATTTGTGATTGAGCTATTATTTTTATCTTGTTTTGTGATGATTTCCTATTTCCTAACATACAGTGTCACTTGTGGAATTGGCTTTGAAGTTGGTGAAAGCTCTGGTACTGCAAACACACAAGATCATAGCAAACCGGTAAGATAACCTACTACTTATAAATTCAATGGAAAATGCTTTAACTATAATAAGTATGGTCATACAACAAATCAATGTACATCTAGAAGTTATCAGAATACCAATACACCCACCGGTCAATGTTCAAAATGCAACAAAGTTGGTCATAATTCTGAAAATTACAGAATGAATGTGAGATGTTATGTTTGTGGAAGATTTGGACACTTATCTAATCAATGTAGAACACAAAATGACATAGGTTATGGAAAGGCTATTAGAAAAATAATGTGACTTGTTATGCATGTAACAAAATTGGGCATATTGCAAAATTTTGTAGAAGCAAGTCCTCACCGGCAAACAACAAAGGTCCTAGCTTGAAAGGAAAAGAAAAAGTTGAAGAAGTTAAGCAAGAATTCTCAGAACAATGGATCAGGAAATCAGAATTGAATGTGGATAAGAATACTCCTCCATCGGGAGAACCAAGCAACAACCCACTGATAGAATAGAGTAGCACTCCACCGGCAGGAGTCTCTTCATCCAATTGAAGAAATTTCTTTGAGGGTTTGGCAATTAATGTGAAACATGCTATTATTCCCTCGGTTGATGGTGAAAAGTAGAAAATTACTTCTATACCGGCAAATAGAGTTAAGTGATTACTTAACCGGCATACATTAAATGAGGTAGTTGACAAATTAACATTATAAATAAGTGGTTTTGGCTCCATTTTACTTCACCGGGCATTCAAACATTCGAAGAGCGCGAAATCTCTAGAGCTAAGGCATTTCAAGCAAAGAGGCAAGGCATTTCAGTAACTAGTCATTCAAAGGCAGAAAAAGGTATTTATAATCATGGCATCCTCCTCTGCACCTGAATTCATAAAAAAACCCTACTGTTGTGGAAGTAATCAAGCACCCTAGGCCCATATTTCAGCTAGTTCCCGAGATAGCAAAAAAGGATGATAATGTAGGTGCTTTTTCCCAAATTCCCAAAGGAGTTGTTTATGTAGAAGACCCTAGAATTTATATCCATTTCCATATAGAAGAATTAGGAGATGAAGAAATCAAGAACATATACAAAACTGTTATCTGTGATGATTCTAGTAATGTAAAACTTGAACACCAAATTGTTGAAACCATAGGATTCACAGAAATCCTCAACATTCCGGATTTCCCCAAGGAAGTCATAAGGATTGTTGGGAATTTTTAAAATTGAGTCAAGTTTAGAGACCCAATTCAAATTTTTCCTCTGCATGTCAGAAAGGTATCCTAAATAAGTCAATTTGAATGGCCTAGTTTGCAAGAGGTTAAAATGGAACCAGTTGATTTTCTGAGGGTAAAGATTTGAATCATGTCCTACACATTTCATTTGGCCTATGAAGTGATGTGCAACTTTCAGAATTCAGTTTGGAGAAGTTTATCAAGTACCCATTTCGAGGGTTGAGCTGAAAGTGCATTTTAGGCACAAATGTAGATTTTATTGAGTAGCCTACTTTGAGCGATTACATATTTTGCCCTGTTGATCATCATGGAGAATTTCAAAATGGATTCAATTCTATGCATAAATGTGAGTTATCTTGCAAAATTTCAAGTCTTGATGAATCCATTTGCTTAGTTTTTGAAGCCAAATCAGTTTGTAGTTTGTGTGTTTTGGCAAGTCCCTGTTTCAACAGCTAGTTGGAGCCCTATTTTGCACAAGTGTAAAATTTGCCTCAGTGGGTGTCATGTCAGAATGTTTGTTCTGAGTTAATGCTGATATAAATGAAAAGCTATATTTCAAATTTCAAGCCTCTGTCAATCCGTTTGATCAGTTTTCAAAAGAGCTCATTTAGCCATCATTTTCAGTTATCCATACTTTCAGTGCTACATCAGTTAAAGTAGTTTTTATGAGCGCACCATTTACATCCTGTCAGGCTTTTGGTCAAACTGAAAATTCAAAGATTTAGTATGTACTTCAAGGTACCTATGTTTCTGTAGCGTCCTAAAATTGTGACACTTGCAATTTCGACTGCATTTGGGTCTTCACGATGGCGATGCAACACGGAACCTGAATGGAGACCCTGAAACTTGTTCATGACATCAAAAACTGCATTTTTCAGCACATTGGCCTGATCCTCCTTGCACCCTGTTGTCCCTGGAGGTGGGACCATGGCGCCCAATGCCCTGGTCCTTCAGGACTAGGGCGCCCAACGCCCTGGTCCCGTAGGACCATGGCGCCCAGCGCCCTGGTCCCTGGCCCTATTTTTGGGCCCGGTCTCTTATGGGGCTTCGGGTCTTTAAGTTTGCAAATTGGAAAATAATGTTTCCTGGTCAGCCTAAGGTTGGGAAAATCAGTCTATCAACCCTAAATTGACAAGTATATAAACTACATTTCCTCTCCCATTTGAGAGGGTCGAAAAAGAGGAAATAAGCAAGAATAAAAGGCGAAAGCGATATTCAAACATTCAAGCATTCAAGCATTCAAGCATTCCTTCAAGCAATTGAGCATTCTAAGTCTCCATTCAAGGCTAAGTGTTGCATTCAAGACAAGGATTCAACCATTGAAGAGGAGATCACATACAACATACAACATACTACATACATTACACCTTTGCATGTAAGAATACAAACATTCTTACAACAAGGTATCAGTACTTGTTTACATTACAAACATTTACATTTACAGCATTCTCATTTCTTGGTTAATTCCAAAATCGGGGTTTGACCTAAAGGCAAACCCCTCATCCCTAACCCCCCAATCATCCTCTCTTTTCTGTGTGTAGGTTGCAGGTACGTGGCTGTAATTGAAGATCTGGAATCCTTGTGCAGAGACGAACAGATCCCCCTTCATTTCGCAGATTTTTCGGAGGACAGTGTGCACGCCGGACGCCATTGTCCCATCAACTTTTGCTCAAATTTGCAGAACAGCACCATCTTGACATTTTACTGCTAATTCCAGGTCCGCAGCTTCATCCCATATCCCTATCTCTGTTTATAAGCGAATCTTTCTTGCTTTACATGCATTCCTAGTTCAATCTTTCTATCTACATTCTTTACAAAAGAGGGTATCCTTGATGTCTTAACCCTTGAAACTCATTTAGAATCCAATCTTGCACTGTGTGGGATTGGATCTTGTGGGTTTCAACCCCTCTTTTGAATGTAAATTCTCTCCTAAGTGAAAACCATCAACCCTAGTGACTCTCCCTTCTCTCTCCTTGGAGTTGGGGGGGGGAGAACAACTAGGGTTCAATTTTTCCGCTTTACATTTTGGTGAACCCGATGTGAACATCCTCATTCTGATTATTCATGGTTAGATCTAAAAATTTTGCTTTCCTAATTATATTTCCATGTTTGATCTTTTGCAAATTTTAGAGGTTGATTGCATAAAAACCCTAAAATTTTTAAGTAATTAAACTTGTGAAATGTTTAATCGTTAATGCTTGTTTCAGGTCTACCCTTCTATTGCAAATTGTCAATTCATATTTGTGCTTTAATTCTGAAAATTAAGTGGTTAAGTGTCAAAACCCTAATTTTTAAAACCTTCTTGATTCAACCTTTGACTGATAATTTCACTAATCAAAACACTTCCAAATCGGCTGTAACTTTGGATTCCGCAATAAAATCACAATATCTTTCATCCCTGAAAATTTGGAAAAAAGTTGCGAGGACCGTGTGCACCCCGAGCGCCATCATCCCCGACATTTTTTCCGAAATTTCAGGAGCTAGATCTTACTGTATTTTTCTGCTAAAATCCAGAATTTTTGCTGATTTTATCAATTTTAACACCTTCAAAATTAAAGTCAAAGTTGGTCTAGCGATTGCTTGGATTGAGGCTTCTAATCATTCAAAAATTGTTGAAATTGAAATTTATATCAAAATTGTGTTTCTTACAGTCCTAAATCTAAAAAGTGCGTTAGCATTCATTCGAAATTTTAGTGTTTTATTCAAATTTTTGCAGTTTGTGACTTTTGAAATCAAGTGTTTAATTGCAACATCTTTGATTTCCACTTTCAAATTTGAATTTTGCGTGAAATTGAGTCAATTTTTAAATTTCAAAACTTGCATTGCTTTTAGTATTCCCTCTAAAATCATAAAATTCAAAATTTCAATTTCCCCCTCTTTTTCAAAATTCAAATTTTACATTTTTCAACAATCTTGGTAGGGTTCAATTTTGAGATTGCAACTTTAATTTGGCCTATCTACAGATCATAAAATCACTCAATTTTTTCAGATTAGCTTTAAAATCATCATAACTTTCATCCCTGAAAATTTCGAAAAAAGTTGCGAGGACCGTGTGCACTCTGTTCGCCACGGTCCCGGACATTTTTTTCAAAATTTCGGGAGATTGTCCTGATTGCATTTAACAACTTAAATCTAGGAGATTGGCTGGTTTTATTGAAATTTGCTACCTCTAAAATTCAAAATCTTCTCTCTTTCTTTAGTGCATGAGTTTTACAACAATAAGTCCTACTTACACTATTCCCGTTAGATGAAGCCTTAAAATTAAGTCTTTCCAAGGTGTAATTACCGAGGAAATGGAACCTAATTTGAATGGCCTTTTTAACGAGGACATGGGTAATTCCTCTAATCCTCTTAATGATGAAGAAGCTCTCCATGAGGTTTCTGTAGAACAACTTTCAAAATTGGATAACCAATTTGATGATTTTCGACAATGGATGTCTCAAGAATACCCTAATAGTGAAGCTCTTTCATTAATTGAGGGTCTAAAATGTATGGTTCAAAGTGATAAGAATGGAATTGATATTTTGCGTGGTATTGCACACATTGTGGATTCAAATGTGATGCCTATGAAAAGTTGTGCCGAAACTTTAGGTTATACACAACCTACTACTCAAGTTAATCATTCTATTCCTTTGGCAACCTCTATTGCTAGTATACCTACTTTCACATCAAACATAATGACTACTTCAATGCAAGACATTCCTCCTATGATCACCAGTCATGAGGGCAATCCTTCTTCTTCAATCAATCCTCTTCCTTCATTCAATCCAACTTCTTCATTCATTCCTTCAATGAGTGTTCCTATTATATCTCCACAAATGAACATGATGCAAGGGGGCAATTCATTTAACCCTTCCATTCCTCCTTGTAGTGTTCCTCCTTTCCAATCATCTCCTATGACTAACTATCATAGTGTCCCACCACCTTACTCTCTACCTTCTTTCAATAACATAATACCTCCATCACAATCTAACACGTCTAATATGAATTCTTTGACTGAAGTGACCATTAACAATCTTGCACAAACTATCTCTTCTTTACAGCAACAAATTGCCTCTATGAATCAATCTAAGTTTAGTGTGCCCACATTTGATGTTGCGAGCCCACTTTCTCTTGACATTGTTCGAGCTATCCCCCCTAAACATGTTGAAATTCCGCATTTGGAGCTTTATAATGGTAAGGGTGATCCTTTAACACATGTTAAGAAATTTCAAACAATATGTACTGATTTTGCTTATGACCAAAGGTTGCTTGCAAAACTGTTTACTAGAACATTAAGAGATAAAACCCTACAATGGTATTGCTCGTTGCCTTCTTATTCTATTACTTCTTTCGAACAACTTGCAAATTCTTTTATTCAACAATTTCAAAACAATATAAGTCCTAAAGTTACTTTGATTGATTTAATGCATTGTAAACAAGGTGTTAAAGAAAAAGTGACTGATTTCATCGGTAGATATAAGCATTTGTATGCTCAAATTTCTTTTCCAGTACCTGACACTGATATTCAAAGAATCTTTATTTCTAATTTACAAAAAGATATTAGAGAAAAACTTCTATTTTCTGAGTTTACTTCTTTCCAACAGTTGTGCGCAACTCTTCACAATTATCAACTCACTGTGAGTCAAATGGAACAAGCAAATCCTATGGCTCCGAGTGATAAGGGTGATAGTAGTCAACAACCATTTGGGAAGTTTAAACTGAACAGAGAGTCCATTAAATTCAATGAAAACATCATCAACAACAATGTGAATGCGGCATCAGGTGTGCCTCCCATTTCTAAGTTTTTCAACAAAGAAAGAAAGTTTACTCCTTTGAATGAATCATTGCATAGTATTATGAATAAGTTATTAGAACAAAATGTGCTTACTCTTCCTCCTATAAGGCAAATAGATCCTGCAAAGATTAACTCACCCTATTTTGATAACAAATCTTTTTGTCAATTTCATCATCATCCTGGGCATGATACTGAAAAATGTTTTGCTTTAAAGGGTAAAATTCAAGATTTGATTGATAATAATACTATCTCTGTTTCTGGTGTGAATGATAAAGGCAACACATCTATAGCTCCTCCTAACCAAAATCTTAAGATTTTTGCTGATCCATTGCCTTCTCATACCTCTAATGCGATTGATACTAATGATTCCTCTGTCTCACCTGATGATCTTGTGTCCATGACTCCGAATGTGATTAACTTTGTGGGACAGCAGAAAATCCCTAAAGAACCTTCCATCACATTTGATTCCAGTGAAACTATCAGGGCACCTAATGGTCCTTTATATATAGTTGCAAAAGTCAAGAATACACCTTGTCGTGGAGTGCTTATTGATCCTTCTTGTATGGTTAATATCATTACTGAAGAATTTCTTTTTACTTTGCAATTGAATCAAGTGATCTATGATGAAACAAATGTGGTTGTGAAACTATTTGATGCATTTTCTTCTCCTGCAATTGGTTCTATTACATTACCTATTGAGGTCCATAACAAATCCCTTGATGTGGACTTTGCTATTATTCCATCATCCGAACAATTTCGTGTGAAGCTAGGCTATCCTTGGCTATCTTCCATGAAAGCTATTGCTTCTCCTATTCACAAGTGTTTAAAATTTCCCCATAATGGTGAAGTTGTTACTGTCAATCATAGTCTCTTTAAACCAGCTGAAAGAACTTCTAGCGTTCCTATTGATTACTTTTGGCCTAAACAATTCCAATCTCTTCCTCCGCGAAGTGATCATCTTTTCAAATCTTATCAAAAGTGGAAAAAAGATATGATCCTATCTCTAAGCGAACCTAGAACACCCAAACTTGACATTCCTATCGTTCTTGAGAAGGAAGTTCTTCCTTTGAAAGATAAAACTAATGTCTTTCCTCAAGAAGATTCCCAACCCATCCCTATGGATGTGACTATGCTTATGATTAATAAACTTCCTAAAAGTAGACCTATACCTCCTCGTCATGATGGACTTGGTCTCCTTCCTAAACCAAATATTCCTCCCTTATATGGAGTAGTTCCTCCTCCTTCCTCTTATGGAGAGAAGAGACCTTCCTCTTCTCCTATTGTTCAACTTAAGAGACCACAACCTAAACACCCAAGTGAAAAGGATGAGAACATTCCTCCTCCTCAATCTTTGCAACTTCCTACTAAGACTAGACGAAATCATTTTGCACGTGAATGCCGATGAAAGCATCATCTTAGAGCTCAGGTAGCTGCTTCTCAAACTTTGCAATCCCCAAAAACACCTTCAGCCAATATTATTCCATTTTCTCCTCAGCCGACGATTGAGCCGAAAACTCCTAAACACAAGATGCATGATGGTTTTGATCCTATGCGAGTTAAAGATCCTATTTTTATAAATCTTGATGATGATATAGATGAAAATTTTATTCATGATGAAAATGTTACTCCTGTTCATTCTGATAGTGAATATGAATATGTTGATGTTGATAACCATTTATCTAACGAATTTTCTAAAGCACTTATCCTAGCTCCTAGACAAGAACACCATGGCTCGGAACATGAACATAGCCCTTGTTTGGATCTTGTGGTAGCTCCATCTGCTGTGTTGGATGTTCCTCCTCTAGCATGTTTCCTACCTTCCCAAAATATTGATCAGCAAGATCGGGGGGTAGATGACATGCTAGACTAGTTCATTAGCATAGCAGACTCTCTCCTCCTCTCTTGATCTCTTTTGTTACTTCTTCTATGTGTTATTCTCATTCTTCTATTTGTTGTCCTTAGTGTTGTCTACTTGAGGACGATGCAAAACATTGAGATCTCTTTTGGTCTCTCTCATGTTGACTCAAAAGACACATGTGTTCCCTTCTTCTAGGTGACCTTCCTTGATTGGGGAATGAAGAACAATTATGCATACATACATATGATATACATGAATTATCATACAGCATACTGACCCCGAGGAAAGCGAAGTCACCTTGTGCTTTGTGTTTTGTGTCTATTATCCTTGGGCTTATCTCACACTTGGGGGCTAAATCCTTGCGATAATGTGCTCCTTTCTCATTTCTTATATGTATCACTACCTTAAAGCAATCACCCCCGCTGAGGCGTGTGCGATCGCTTTAATGTAGGAGGGCATACATCCCGTTCATATCTTTTCAAAATACTTGAAAATTTCTTGACAAATTTAGCTTTGCCTTGAAAATTTTTGATATCTTTTCTTACATGACTCATAGTGAGGGAACCTTACTACTGACAGTCATGGTTCTCCCTCGTGATCTTCCCTTTTACTTTGTCAATCGAAGCCGTAAGATCCTTAGTCCACTGGGGGCTTGGTGTATCTTGCCTCCTTGACGTGGTAAAAGTTTTTCAATGTGGTTTCCTTGTACTTTACCGGAAGTATGAGCGTACGCTTATACTCCCGCTAAAGTCAGGGCTAAATGTAGCGTCCTAAAATTGTGACACTTGCAATTTCAACTGCATTTGCATCTTCATGATGGCGATGCAACACGGAACCTGAAAGGAGACCCCGAAACTTGTTCATGACATCAAAAACTGCATTTTTCAGCACCCTGGCCTGATCCTCCTTGCACCCTGCTGTCCCTGGAGGTGGGACCATGGCACCCAGTGCCCTGGTCCTTCAGGACTAGGGCACCTAGCACCCTGGTCCCCCAGGACCATGGCGCCTAGCACCCTGGTCCCCCAGGACCATGGCGCCCAATGCCTTGGTCCCTGGCCCTATTTTTGGGCCCGGTCTCTTATGGGGCTTCGGGTCTTTAACTTTGCAAATTGGAAAATAATGTTTCCTGGTCGGCCTAAGGTCGGGAAAATCAGTCTATCAACCCTAAATTGACAAGTATATAAACTACATTTCCTCTCCCATTTGAGAGGGTTGAAAAAGAGGAAATAAGCAAGAACAAAAGGCGAAAGCGATATTCAAACATTCAAGCATTCAAGCATTCCTTCAAGCAATTGAGCATTCTAAGTCTCCATTCAAGGCTAGGTGTTGCATTCAAGACAAGGATTCAACCATTGAAGAGGAGATCACATACAACATACAACATACTACATACATTACTGTAAAGCGGAAAATCGCGATCGAACCCTAGTCATTCTCCCCTCCCCAACTCCAAGGAGAGAGAAGGGAGAGTCACTAGGGTTGATGGTTTTCACTTAGGAGGGACTTTACATTCAAGAGAGGGGTTGAAACCCACAAGATCCAATCCCACACAATGCAAGATTGGATGCTAAATGTGTTTCAAGGGTTAAGAAAGCAAGGCTACCCTCTTTTGTAAAGAATGTTGATAGAAGAATTAAGCTAGGAATGCATAGAAAGTGAGAAAGATTCGCTTATAAACTGAGATAGGGATATAGGATGAAGCTGCGGACCTGGAATTAGCAGTAAAATGTCGAGACAGCGCTGTCCTGGAAATTTGAGCAAAAGTTGACGGGACGATGGCGCCCGTCGTGCACACGGTCCTCCGAAAAATCCGCGAAATGAAGGGGGATCTGTTCGTCTCTGCACAAGGATTCTAGATCTTCAATTTCAGCCGCGTACCTGTAACCTACACACAGAAAAGCGAAGATGATTGGGGGGTTAGGGATGAGGGGTTTGCCTTTAGGTCAAACCCTGGTTTTGGAATTAACCAAGAAATGAGAAATGCTGTAAATGTAATGTAAAACAAGTACTAATACCTTGTTGTAAGGATGTTTGTATCCTTATGTGCGAAGGTATAGATGTTGTTGTTTGTTGTATTGTTGTATGTTGTATGTATCATGTAGTATGTGATCTCCTCTTCAATGGTTGAATCCTTGTCTTGAATGCAACACTTAGCCTTGAATGGAGACTTACAATGATCAATTGCTTGAAAGAATGCTTGAATGCTTTAATGCTTGAGTATAGTTTCCACGCTTTTTTCCATCCTATTGAATGAAAGAGGAAAATGCCATTTATATACTTGCCAATTAGGGTTAATAGACTGTTTTTCCCGACCTTAGGCTGACCAGGAAAGTTAATTTCCAAATTGCAAACAAAAAGACCCGAGACCCCATAGGAGACCGGGCCCAAAATAGGGCCAAGGACCAGGGCACTAGGCGCCCTGGTCCTGAAGTACCAGGGCACTGGGCGCTCTGGTCCCACCTCCCGGGACAGCAGGGTGCAAAGGAGGTTTAGGCCAGGGTGCAAGAAAATGCAGTTTTCAGTGTCATAATCAGGTTTCGGGGTCTCCATTCAGGTTGCGTGTTGCGTCGCCATCGTGAAGACCGAAATGCAGTCGAAATTGCAAGTGTCACAATTTTAGGATGCTACATTTAGCCCCCACTTTAGCGGTAGTATAAGCGTACGCTCATACTTTCGGTAAAGTACAAGGAAACAACATTGAAAGACTTTCACCACATCAAGGAGGCAAGATACACCAAGCCCCCAGTGGACTAAGGATCTTACGACTTTGATTGATAAAGTAAAAGGGAAGATCATGAGGGAGAACCATGACTATCAGTAGTAAGGTTCCCTCATTATGAGTCATGTAAGAAAAATACCAAAAATTTTCAAGGCAAAGCTAAGTTCGCCAAGAAATTTTCAAGTATCCTAAAGGGATAGACAGGGTGTATGCCCCCCTACGTTAAAGCGATCGCACACGCCTCAATGGGGGTGATTGTTTTAACGTAGTGATACACATAAGAAATGAGAAAGGAAAGGAGCACGTTATCGCAAGGATTTAGCCCCCAAGTGTGAGATAAGCCCAAGGATAATAGACACAAAACACAAAGCACGAGGTGACTTCGCTTTCCTCGGGGTCAGTATGCTGTATGATAATTCATGTATATCATATGTATGTATGCATAATTGTTCTTCATTCCCCAATCAAGGATGGTCACCTAGAAGAAGGGAACACATGTGTCTTTTGAGTCAACATGAGAGAGATCGAGAGATCTCAATGCTTTGCATCGTCCTCAAGTAGACAACACTAAGGACAACAAATAGAAGAATGAGAATAACATATAGAAGAAGTAACAAAAGAGAGGGGGAGAGAATCTGCTATGCTAATGAAACTAGTCTAGCACGTCATCTACCCCCCGATCTTGCTGATCAATGTTTCGGGAAGGTAGGGAACACGCTAGAGGAGGAACATCCAACACAGCAGATGGAGCTATCACAAGATCCAAACAAGGGCTATGTTCATACCCCAAGCCACGGTGTTCTTGTCTAGGAGCTAGGATAAGTGCTTTAGAAAATTCATTAGATAAATGGTTATCAATATCAACCAGTTCATATTCACTATCAGAATGAACAGGAGAAGTAGAATTTTCATCATGAATAACATTTTCATCTATATCATCATCAAGATTTATAAAAGTAGGATCTTTAACTTGCACAGGATCAAAACTATCATGCATCTTATGTTTAGGAGATTTCAGCTCAATCGTCGGCTGAGGAGAAAATGGAATAATGCTTGTTGAAGGTGTTTTTGGGGATTGCAAAGTTTGAGCTCTAAGACGACGCTTTCGCCGGCGTTCACGTGTAGAACAATTTTGTCTAGTCTTAGTAGGAAGTTGAGAAGATTGAGGAGGAGGAATGTTCTCATCCTTATCACTTGGGTGTTTAGGTTGTGGTCTCTTAGGTTGAATAATAGGAGAAGAGGAAGGTCTCTTCTCTCCATAAGAGGAAGGAGGAGGAACTGCTCCATATAGGGGAGGAATATTTGGTTTAGGAAGGAGACCAAGTCCATCATGACGAGGAGGGATAGGTCTAATTTTAGGAAGTTTATTAATCATAGGCATAGTCATATCCATAGGGATGGGTTGGGAATCTTCTTGAGGAAAGACATTAGTTTTATCTTTCAAAGGAAGAACTTCCTTCTCAAGAATGATAGGAATGTCAAGTTTGGGTGTTCTAGGTTCACTTAGAGATAGGACCATATCTGTTTTCCACTTTTGATAAGATTTGAAAAGATGATCACTTCGCGGAGGAAGGGATTGGAATTTTTTAGGCCAAAAATAATCAATAGGAATGCTAGAAGTTCTTTCAGCTGGTTTAAAGAGACTATGATTGACAGTAACAACTTCACCATTATGGGGAAATTTCAAACACTTGTGAATAGGAGAAGCAATAGCTTTCATGGAAGATAGCCAAGGATAGCCTAGCTTCACATGAAATTGTTCGGATGATGGAATAATCTAGCAAAGTCCACATCAAGAGATTTGTTATGGACCTCAATAGGTAATGTAATAGAACCAATTGCAAGAGAAGAAAATGCATCAAATAATTTCACAACCACATTTGTTTCATCATAGATCACTTGATTCAATTGCAAAGTAAAAAGAAATTCTTCAGTAATGACATTAACCATACAAGAAGGATCAATAAGCACCCCATGACAAGGTGTGTTCTTGACTTTTGCAACTATATATAAAGGACCATCAGGTGCCCTGATAGTTTCACTAGAATCAAATGTGATGGAAGGTTCTTTAGGGATTTTCTGTTGCTCCACAAAATTAATCACATTCGGAGTCATAGACACGAGATCATCAGGTGAGATAGAGGAATCAGTAGTATCAATTGCATTAGAGGTATGAGAAGGCAATGGATCAGTAAAAATCTGAAGATTTTGGTTAGGAAGAGCTACAGATTTGTTGCCTTTATCATTCACACCAGAAACAGAGATAGTATTATTATCAATCAAATCTTGAATTTTCCCCTTTAAAGAAAAACATTTTTCAGTATCATGCCCAAGTTGACGATGAAATTGACAAAAAGATTTGTTATCAAAATAGGGTGAATTAATCTTTGCAGGATCAATTTGCCTTATAGGAGGAAGAGTAAGCACATTTTGTTCCAATAACTTATTCATAATACTATGCAATGATTCATTCAAAGGAGTGAACTTTCTTTCTTTCTTGAAAAACTTAGAAATAGGAGGCACACCTGATGCTGCATTCACATTGTTGTTGATGATGTTTTCATTGAATTTAATGGACTCTCTGTTCGGTTTAAACTTCCCAAATGGTTGTTGACTACTATCACCCTTATCACCCGGAGCCATAGGATTTGCTTGTTCCATTTGGCTCACAGTCAGTTGATAATGGTGAAGAGTTGCGCACAACTATTGGAAAGAAGTAAACTCAGAAAACAGGAGTTTTTCTCTAATGTCTTTTTGTAAATTAGAAATAAAGATTCTTTGAATATCATTGTCAGGCACTGGAAAGGAAATTTGAGCATACAAATGCTTATATCTACTAATGAAATCAGTCACTTTTTCTTTAACACCTTGTTTGCAATGCATTAAATCAATCAAAGTAACTTTAGGACTTCTATTGTTTTGAAATTGTTGAATGAAAGCATTTGCAAGTTGTTCGAAAGAAGTAATAGAATAGGAAGGCAATGAGCAATACCATTGTAGGGCTTTGTCTCTTAATGTTCTAGTAAACAGTTTTGCAAGCAACCTTTGGTCATAAGCAAAATCAGTACATATTGTTTGAAAGGTCTTAACATGTGTTAGAGGATCACCCTTACCATTATAAAGCTCCAAATGCGGAATTTCAACATGTTTAGGGGGGATAGCTTGAACAATGTCAAGAGAAAGTGGACTCGCAACATCAAATGTGGGCACACTAAACTTAGATTGATTCATAGAGGCAATTTGTTGTTGTAAAGAAGAGACAGTTTGTGCAAGATTGTTAATGATCGCTTCAGTTGAAGAGTTCATATTAGACATGTTGGATTGTGATGGATGTGTTATGTTATTAAAAGAAGGTAGAGAGTAAGGTGGTGGGACACTATGATAGTTAGTCATAGGAGATGATTGGAAAGGAGGAACACTACAAGGAGGAATGGAATGGTTAAATGAATTGCCCCCTTACGTCATGTTCATTTGTGGTGATATAATAGGCACACTCATTGAAGGAATGAATGAAGAAGTCAGATTGAATGAAGGAAGAGGGTTGATTGAAGAAGAGGGATTGCCCCCATGATTAGTGATCATAGGAGGAATGTCTTGTATTGAATTAGTCATTATGTTTGATGTAAAAGTAGGTATACTAGCAATAGGAGTCGTCAAAGGAATAGAATGATTGTCTTGAGTAGGAGGTTGTGTATAACCTAAGGTTTCAGCACAACTTTTCATAGGCATCACATTTGAATCCACAATGTGTGCAATACCACGCAAAATATCAATTCCATTCTTATCACTTTGAAGCATACGTTTTAGACCCTCAATTAAAGGAAGAGCTTGACTATCAGGGTATTCTTGAGACATCCACTGTCGAAAATTGTCAAATTGGTTATCCAATTTTGAAAGTTGTTCTATAGAAACCTCATGGAGAGCTTCTTCATCACTAAGAGGATTAGAGGAATTACCCATGTCCTCGTTAAAAATACCATTCAAATTAGGTTCCATCTCCTCAGTAATTAAACCTTGGAAGGACTTAATTCTAAGGCTTCGTCTAACGGGAATAGTGTAGGTAGGGCTTATTGTTGTAAAACTCATGCACTAAAGAGAGAGAGAAGATTTTGAATTTTAGAGGTAGCAAATTTCAGTAAAACCAGCCAATCTTCTAGATTTAAGCTGTTAAATACAATCAGGACAATCTCCCGAAATTTCGGAAAAAATGTCCGGGACCGTGGCGCTCGGGGTGCACACGGTCCTCGCAACTTTTTTCGAAATTTGCAGGGATGAAAGTTATGATGATTTTACAGCTAACCTGAAAAAATTGAGTGATTTTACGATCTGTAGATAGGCCAAATTAAAGTTGCAATCTCAAAATTGAACCCTACCAAGATTGTCGAAAAATGCAAAATTTGAATTTTGAAAAAGAGAGGGAAACTGAAATTTTGAATTTTATGATTTTAGAGGGAATACCAAAAGCAATGCAAGTTTTGAAATTTGAAAATTGACTCAATTTCACGCAAAATTCACTTCTGAAAGCGGAAATCAAAGTTGTTGTAATTAAGCACTTAATTTCAAAAGTCACAAATTGCAAAAATTTGAATAAATCACTGAAATTTTGAATGAATGATAACACACTTTTCAGATTTAGGACAGTAAGAAACACAATTTTGACACAAATTTCAATTTCAACAATTTTTGAATGATTAGAAGCCTCAATCCAAGCAATCGCTAGACCAACTTTGACTGTAATTTTGAAGGTGTTATAATTGATAAAATCAGCCAAAATTCTGGATTTTAGCAGAAAAATACAGTAAGATCTCGCTCCCGAAATTTCGGAAAAAATGTCGGGGAGGATGGCGCTCGGAGTGCACACGGTCCTCGCAACTTTTTCCCAAATTTTCAGGGATGAAAGATATTATGATTTTATTGCGGAATCCAAAGTTACAGGTGAATTGGAGATGTTTTGATTAGTGAAATTGTCGGACAAAGGTTGAATCAAGAGGGTTTCAAAAATTAGGGTTTTGACACTTAACCACTTAATTTTCAAAATTAAAGCACAAATATGAATTGATAATTTTTAATAGAAGGGCAGATCTGAAACAAGCATCAACAATTAAACATTTCACAAGTTTAATTATTTAAAAAGAAAATTTAGGGTTTTTATGCAATTAACCTCTAAAATTTTGCAAAAGATCAAACATGGAAATGTAATCAAGGAATCCAATTTTCAGATCTAACTATGAATAATCAGAAAGGATGTTCACGTCGGGTTCACCAAAATGTAAAGCGGAAAATCGCGATCGAACCCTAGTCGTTCTCCCCTCCCCAACTCCAAGGAGAGAGAAGGGAGAGTCACTAGGGTTGATGGTTTTCACTTAGGAGGGACTTTACATTCAAAAGAGGGGTTGAAACCCACAAGATCCAATCCCACACAATGCAAGATTAGATGCTAAATGTGTTTCAAGGGTTAAGAAAGCAAGGCTACCCTCTTTTGTAAAGAATGTTGATAGAAGAATTAAGCTAGGAATGCATAGAAAGTGAGAAAGATTCGCTTATAAACTGAGATAGGATATAGGATGAAGCTGAGGACCTGGAATTAACAGTAAAATGTCGAGACGATGCTGTCCTACAAATTTGAGCAAAAGTTGACGGGACGATGGCACCCGGCGTGCACACGGTCCTCCGAAAAATCCGCAAAATGAAGGGGGATCTGTTCGTCTCTGCACAAGGATTCCAGATCTTCAATTTCAGCCGCGTACCTGCAACCTACACATAGAAAAGCAAAGACGATTGGGGGGTTAGGGATGAGGGGTTTGCCTTTAGGTCAAACCCCAGTTTTGGAATTAACCAAGAAATGAGAAATGCTGTAAATGTAATGTAAAACAAGTACTAATACCTTGTTGTAAGGATGTTTGTATCCTTATGTGCGAAGGTATAGATGTTGTTGTTTGTTGTATTGTTGTATGTTGTATGTAGCATGTAGTATGTGATCTCCTCTTCAATGGTTGAATCCTTGTCTTGAATGCAACACTTAGCCTTGAATGGAGACTTAGAATGATCAATTGCTTGAAAGAATGCTTGAATGCTTGAATTCTTGAGTATAGTTTCCACGCTTTTTTCCATCCTATCGAATGAAAGAGGAAAATGCCATTTATATACTTGCCAATTAGGGTTAATAGACTGATTTTCCCGACCTTAGGCCGACCAGGAAAGTTAATTTCCAAATTGCAAACAAAAAGACCCGAGACCCCATAGGAGACCGGGCCCAAAATAGGGCCAGGGACCAGGGCGCTGGGCGCCATGGTCCTGGGGGACCAGGGCGCTGGAGGACCAGGGCGCTGGGAGCTCTGGTCCCACCTCCCAGGACAGCAGGGTGCAAAGGAGGTTCAGGCCAGGGTGCAAGAAAATGCAGTTTTCAGTGTCATAATCAGGTTTCGGGGTCTCCATTCAGGTTGCGTGTTGCATTGCCATCATGAAGACCAAAATGTAGTCGAAATTGCAAGTGTCACAATTTTAGGACACTACAATTACACCTTTGCATGTAAGAATACAAACATTCTTACAACAAGGTATTAGTACTTGTTTACATTACAAACATTTACATTTACAGCATTCTCATTTCTTAGTTAATTCCAAAATCGGGGTTTGACCTAAAGGAAAACCCCTCATCCCTAACCCCCCAATCATCCTCTCTTTTTTGTGTGTAGGTTGCAGGTACGCGGCTGTAATTGAAGATCTGGAATCCTTGTGCAGAGACGAACAGATCCCCCTTCGTTTCGCGGATTTTTCGGAGGACCGTGTGGATGCTGGGCACCATCGTCCCATCAAATTTCGCTCAAATTTACAGAACAACACCATCTCGACATTTTACTGCTAATTCCAGGTCCGCAGCTTCATCCCATATCCCTATCTCTGTTTATAAGCGAATCTTTCCTGCTTTACATGCATTCCTAGTTCAATCTTTCTATCTACATTCTTTACAAAAGAGGGTATCCTTGATGTCTTAACCCTTGAAACTCATTTAGAATCCAATCTTGCATTGTGTGGGATTGGATCTTGTGGGTTTCAACCCCTCTTTTGAATGTAAAGTCTCTCCTAAGTGAAAACCATCAACCCTAGTGACTCTCCCTTCTCTCTCCTTGGAGTTGGGGGGGGGAGAACAACTAGGGTTCAATTTTTTCGCTTTACAGTTTCAAATTTGAGGGACTACGGAGATCATTTGATATTTTTGAGAAAGGCGTCATGTGTTGCCAGAACATTGACTTCATCAGGTCCGCAGTGTTGACAAAGCTAGTTGGTCATTTTTGCCGATTAATATCTCTTCACTCAGGACTCATCTTGAGAAACCACTTGGCAATGTTCATGCTTGTATATTAGAGTACATGCCTGTCAGATGGCGAGATCCAGAAAGGTGCTTTGATAGGTTTGAAAAATACGTCTTAGTGATTAAATGCAAAAATGTGGCGCAAGTGTTAGAAAGTTGTAAAATGCGGATTAATGATCCGAAAATGATGTTGATCATTTAGAGATATATGTTTGAGGTTCATGAAGCATCTCAGAGGTCACTTGTGTGAAAAAAAAAATTCTTTTAGTCGGACTCACTTTGGGGCCCGACATGGCTTGACTGTAATTCACCAATGGGATGTTGTTTGTGATGACAAGTTCTGGAAAAGAGCAGTATGAGGTTTCCAAAGAAATGTAAAATTGACAACTATAAGATAATTAGTAACAATGAAGATGCATCTATTACTATAGAGGTACCATACAAGAATTTGGCCGAGAGTTATGCAGATAAGGACAAACAAGAACCAAAGGGTATGCTTGTTAGATCTAAGGGTAATCTTGTGTGTGGTATGGGGACTATTAAGGAAATAAAATGAAAGATCTCTCCTATTAGATATCACCTATGGTATCACAAGAAAAATGAAGGAATGTGTTTGTACACTAGTGCAATTCTTTGCCATTTTATCCATGCAAAGATCTGGAAGTGGGTGGTTTGAAACATTATTGAATAGTCATCCAAATGTTTGTTCAAATGGAGAATTGGGAGCAATAAACAACATTCAGCAAACACAATAGCAGCATCATTTTTTCCCTCACAGAGCTGGGTGGGGCATTGAGGTTTATGAAATATGCAAATTGGGCCTCTCTAGGAAAGCACAACCTCTTGCAAAGTTGAAGTCTATGTACATCAATTTCCTCAATTGAATGGTTCAAATAACACATCCCTCTTCTAAAAGCTCATTTGAGTTTAGGTAATATCC
The DNA here is from genome assembly GCF_030272615.1 of Cryptomeria japonica. NCBI lineage: Eukaryota > Viridiplantae > Streptophyta > Pinopsida > Cupressales > Cupressaceae > Cryptomeria > Cryptomeria japonica. The sequence continues at coordinate 185,239,737 of NC_081407.1, forward strand.
AAAGATTATGTTGCATATAAAGTAAGTGATGTACAAGGAAATGATACAAATATTTTGCCACTTGTGCCACATATTTCTCATCATCCATATAAGAAAAACGGTATTGGACACCATAATGATGCGTGAGAGGAAAATGCCTATCAATTACCTATGCAGGATGTTGAAATTACTGATGCAGTCCATAGCAATGGAGGGATTGCAGGAAATAAGCTAAGTATTGTTATCCTTCTCCTTTGGTCATGTGGTGGATGGCAAAGCAAGTGCAATGATGGCTGGTATGTTCTCTGCCAAGATAGTCCCTTGCATGGTTGAATGGCACTGGAAGATTAAGAAATTTTAGACTAATTTCATGGACATGTGTAAAACCAAATTTCTTACTCTTTTCACATTTCCCCTACGTGCCAAGAAAGGCTGAAAAAATGGTATGGCATTTGAGTTGTTTAACACTTTCAGCAAATGCATTTTGGGAGGCATTAAAGTTGCAACAAATGCAATTGGCTGGTATAAAGCCATAACCCCCCTTGCTATCGTGATGAAATAAGTAAACTGTAGCAACCATCACCATTCGAGCTCCCCTAGCATGGAAATGGAGACAAGGCATGAAAACACAAACAAATTCATTGACAGGTGGAAAGTTTATACACTCCAGCAAATGCATCTCGTAGGTGTAGAATCAGCAATACTATCCCCTGCATGTGAGATGGAGTATTAAGCAATTTATGAGTTTTATGCAGATGCCATCACCCATTTCTCTCCTCTACATGGTTTTGATGGAGACCTTTTTTTCCCTTTTCTTCTTATTCCCAATTTTTCTCATTTGTAAGGGTTCCAAAATTCTGTGAGAAATGCTCCAGTTTTCATGGCTTCCATTTTCTAAAATTTCTTGACCCAGATGTGTAAAGTTCTATGGTTTGTTTCAGGGTATAGAGGTTGCAGTGTAGTGTTGTAAATGTGGTTTTAGTTGCAGGTCTTACTTATGTCAGGCATGAGTAAATTCCACACAGTATTGTCTCTTGGTATGTATTTCATTAATTGAATCGTCAAGGAGGATGAAATTTGTCAATTTCAAGGAGATTGTTGTGGCTGTTTATAGTTATCCTTCAGTGAAGGTTTTAAATTCTGTAGTCAGTCATAAATGATGAAAAATGTATCCAGATCTGATAAATTTGTGAATGAATCAAATGGTGCATTAATATAAGGTATTGATGCATGAGTATCTTGTTTAAGGAAAACAAACTTGCATCTATGATTTATATTTGTACTTCTGTGTGTGACTCTATTGCCCAATGAACAAGGCACTGGTCTTTGACAGATTTGGGGATGGTTTCAGATATATATTTTAAAAGACAAATCTAATTTCCCTTTATGTTTAGGGGTTTGTGTTCTATCCTTCCAAAGATCTATTTCACTTATTATTTGTACAAGATCTAGCTAATCTGTATATGTTACCTAATCTGTTGAGTTTGTGGAATGGTTTATCTGCTTCATTGATGTTGTCATGGTGAGTAAATGAGTTAATTTCATGCATCAAAAAGGGTGTCCCCCCTTAGGTTTACCAAAACTTGAAGTGTAGGAGGATCATTAGGATCCTATGATATGTTGTCCAAGCCCTGAAGTGTTTCATTGATTGAGATTGGCTATCTCATAGATAGATTTGTAGGTGCTCTTGGGTTATCACTTTTGGTGAACAACAAAAATGGCGACTCTGCTGGGGAATATGAAATTTAAAGAGTCTCTGGTTGAAAATTTTGTTTCAAATATATTTGAGTCTGCCCATTGAGATTACACAGAGCTAAAGATATATTTTATGGTTGAGGGATTAGTAGATGATGTGATAAATCCCATTGAGATGCAGATGATTAAAATAGTTGTATGCTCAGATAAGTTCTTCATCATAAAATTTTTACAAAAGGTGCAGTAAAAGATTTCAGTCACACATAAGTCTGGTGTATTTTCTAGATTTGTGTTAAATGGCCTGGAGTGTTTGTTGCAGTGAGATTGAAGAAGTAAATAGAGAATTGATTAAGTGTTGAATGGCATCCTGTTGTTCAAAATGTCCTCTATGCAAGAGGTGGCGACTCTGAGGTAAAAGAGAGTGCTAAAATGTGAAGTAAATCTTCAGATCTACAAGGTTTACAGCTGCAAATCTTCAGGTATTTTTCAGACGTTTCAAATGCCAAGATATGTGTTCTAAAAATTAGAATGTGTAATGTTGTTTTCCCATTTAGTAAACAACACTAGTAAAGAGGGAAAGAGAAGTTTTCAAATTAGTTTGCATATCTATGCTGCTAAAATATTCAGTGTATGTTATCTTCCGTAGTATGCAAATTTAGGAAGAGCTTTGTGTCAAGAAATGTTGTGAAATAGTTTCAGTATAAGGATATGTGCTTGAAGTTTTTATCCAAGATTGTATAATCATTTGTGGGAGCAAGAATAAATGAATAGTGAAGTTTTTCAGCCTTGTGTATTTCCACATATGACCATGTCCAGTGAAATAGAACAACCATGTAATAGAAAAAGTTTCAGTATGAGGTATTATGCTGCTCTAAATTTCAGAGATATTCTGGGTTACCCAAATCCCATACCCACAGAAATTAGAAAGTATTTGCCAATTTTCAGTGGGAAGAAATTAGAATCAGCATGTCAACATTTGAAAAGATTTTCAGATTTGATAGGAGAGTTTGAAATTTGCCAAGAAGATGTATGCATGAAGTTGTTTGTTCAGTCATTGAAAGAGGATGCAAGGGATTGGTTCTCTTTTTTGTTGGCAGATTGTATTTCCTCATGGGAAGAATTAGTTTCAGATTTCATGGATCAATTCAATGAGAAGGTGAGTGATTCTGACTTGCTGAAAGAATTCACTTATATACAAATCAAGGAAGATGAATTGCTACCAACATTTAATATCAGATTTTCACAAGCTTTGTCCAAAATTTCCAGAAAGTATAAACTTGATGATAAAGTATGTCTGGATGTTTATATGAGTGCATTTGATGAAAAGATGAGCTTCTTATTGAGAAACAAAGAACCCAAGACTTTGCATGAAGCTTTTAACACAGCTAGGGACATGGAAAATAATTTGAAATTTGGGATAGCCAAGAGATTTGTGTTTGCTGTAGTTTCTTATCAAAGCACCTTCAATGGTGAAATACCATGTGAAGTTGAGAAAATCATTCTGTGTGTAGGTGCATCAAGCTTTGTAGTTCCAAATGGTTTTGTTGATGCATATGTTTCAGATTTAAATGAGAGTCAAGAACCTCTGCTGTTAATGCCAACTGTCTCTCACAGTAATGATGGAATGTTCAGTGGGAAGTGTTGTGAAAATGTTGATACAGAGATAGATATATACAAGAGATATGTACCATTTGATTTGTATGTCGGCTATGCTGATTATGTGGCTGCCAACTACCAAGTGAATCATGCATCTCTCCAGGATAATATTAATGAAAATAATGATGGTGATGACCATCAATCTTTACATGTTGCTGATTTATTTGATGTTGAAATATCAAATACAGAGGGATTACTAAGTGTTGTTGTTTGTGCAAGTGAAAATGTGCCATATGATGAAAATCAGAATTGTTTGGTGCAAACAATAGTTGACCCTCACTTAAACATTGATAATGTCACTTGTGTTGAGGATGAAGTAAATGTATTTTCAGATTTCACTTCAGATTTCACTTCTTGTAATCATGTTGATGATCTTTCTTTTTGAAAGTTATGCACAATGTTAATTTAGAAAATTTCAAGGGTATGCATGATTGCAATGAAAATATAGCACACATAGATGGACAAATTTTTACGAAATCTCACATGGAACAGAAAAGTGCAATGCAAGTCCAGAAGATTGTAGAACTTAAGAAAGCTCTTGAGGTTGTGGATAAGAAGGTTTAGATATTGGAGAGCCTTCAAGTTGTTGATGAAGGCCTTCTGCAATATAGTGAAGAGGATTCTTCAGAAAAGGATTATGAATTGAATGCTTGTACACTTGATGAACAACATGCTGATCTAACAGATGGTCTTATGACAGAAAATTTTAGTGAACATGCTAAAAACTCATCAGATGAAGTAAATGGCAGCGATATTCATCTTTGTTCTTTGGTTGATGATGAGTATTTTACTGGTAAAGAAGATAAATTGTGGCAAGATAAGTATGATTATCTTTCTTTTCAGAATGATGGTCATAGGATAAAATCTTATGGATGTGAAACATGGAGCACTAAGGATTGTTCTAGCCAAGTTTCAATTTCTTCTTTGTCCGATGAAGATGATTATGCTGATCAAATGGATGGTATCTTTAGTAGTTTTACTAATGTTTTATTCAATGTTGATATAGATACGGACCAACCATTTCAGTGCCATAATGTTCATAAAGGGATTGTCCATTTGGTTTCTAACCCTTTGTATGAAGAAATAATTGATCAGCCAAATGTTGTAAATGATGAACCAGTCCATAATACTGATGAAATTTCGAACAACAATAGCATAGGTTGTAAAAAATTATTTCATGATGAAGGTAAGAGGCATGGGTTGTGTGGTGATTACTTAAAACCACAAATGAAAGTTTTTCAGGTGGATATAAGTTTGAATGAAAAAGATTCAGCTGAGGATTTGCTTCAGCCAGAGGTATCCATTCTTTTCCATGAATGGGATATTGAGAATGTGGAGGTTTTCAGTTTGATAAGCAAGGATAGTATGAGGTGTGATCAGCATAGTTAAATGTCACATCCAAATTGTAACATGTATGTTCCTTGTTTGCATCAGCTGGTTAGTAGTGTCCCTCATTCTATTAATTTAAATGGTAATAAGACATGTGCTGATAGGAATTACAGTGTTGAGAATGAGTGTTTTATTTTTTAATTTCAGTATGATGATGCCCTTGCAAAAGATAGTGTTAAGTGGGACAATGAAAGGTATGGCAGCTTGTGGGAAAGCCTTTATGGTGAGTTGTCTCATGGTTTTATTTTTGTTGAAGTTGCGTGTGATTATAAATTTCAAAATCAGACAAATGGCATGCACACCAGCTATTTCAGCAGTATGATGGTAAGGTTTGATTATAATGATTATGCTCAGTTGTTACTAGAAGGTGCCTTTGTTTTGATCATGATATCAAGAGATGAGAATCAGATTTTTGACAAAGGTAAATGTTTGTAAGTGCAGCAGTTATAATTAGTTGTGAGTTTGTTTGTATATATTGTACAGTCGATTTGCTTTCAGTTGTGTGGTTTTCAATAAAGTGCCCTATTGTTTGGGTAGAATAAGGAAGCCCTATTTTTTGAAATGAGATGAGAAGAGAAGAATGATCCATTTTTGGGTGGTCTGCTTAACCAAAGATATCTAGATTCTTATATTGATCTTCCAATAGACCATCCCTAATCAAAGCCACTTTTGGGACTTTTTAAAATTGAGTCAAGTTTAGAGGCCCAATTCAAATTTTTGCTCTACATGTCAGAAAGGTATCGTAAATAAGTCAGTTTGAATGGCCTAGTTTGTGAGAGGTTAAAATGGAACTGGTTGATTTTCTGAGGGTAAAGCTTTGAATCATGTCCTATATCTTTCATTTGGCCTATGAAGTGATGTGCAACTTTCAAAATTCAGTTTGGAGAAGTTTATCAAGTACCCATTTTGAGGGTTGAGCTGAAAGTGCATTTTAGGCACAAATGCGGATTTTATTGAGTAACCTACTTTGAGTGATTACATCTTTTGCCCTGTTGATCATCATGGAGAATTTAAAAATGGATTCAATTCTATGCATAAATGTGAGTCAGGCTGCAAAAATTCAAGTCTTGATGAATCCATTTGCTCAATTTTTGAATCCAAATCAGTTTGCAGTTTGTGTGTTTTGGCAAGTCCCTGTTTCGACAGCTAGTCGGAGCCCTGTTTTGCCCAAGTGTAAAATTTGCCTCAGTGGGTGTCATGTCAAAATGTTTGTTTTGGGTTAATGTTGATATAAATGAAAAGCTATATTTCAAATTTCAAGCCTCTGACAATCCATTTGATCGGTTTTCAAAAGAGCTCATTTAGCCATTGTTTTCAGTTATCTGTACTTTCAGTGCTACATCAGTTAAAGTAGTTGTTTTTATGAGCACGCCATTTGCATCCTGTCAGGTTTTTGGTCAAACTGAGAATTCAAAGATTTAGTATGTGCTTCAAGGTACCTATGTTTCAAATTTGAGGGCCTACGGAGATCATTTGATTTTTTTGAGAAAGGCGTCATGTGTTGCTAGAACATTGACTTCATCAGGTCCACAGTGTCGACAAAGCTAGTTGGTCATTTTTTGTCGATTAATATCTCTTCACTCGAGACTCATCCTGAGAAACCACTTGGCAGTGTTCATTCTTTTATATCAGAGTACACGCCTGTCAGTTGGTGAGCTCCATAAAGGTGTTTTGTCAGGTTTAAAAAATACGTCTTCGCGATTAAATGCGAAAATGTGGCGCAAGTGTTAGAAAGTTGTAAACTGTGGATTAATGATCTGAAAATGATGTCGATTGTTTCCATAGATATTTTTGAGGTTCGTGAAGCATCTCAGAGGTTAGTTGTGTGAAAATGAAATTTTTTTTAGTCGGACCCACTTTGGGGCCCGACCTAGCTCGACTGCAATTCGCCAATGGGATGTTCTTTGTGATGACAAGTTCTGGAAAAGAGCAGTATGAGGTTTCCAAAGAAATGTAAAATTGACAACTATAAGAGAATTAGTAACAATGAAGATGCATCTATTACTATAGAGGTACCATACAAGAATTTGGCCGAGAGTTATGCAGATAAGGACAAACAAGAACCAAAGGGTATGCTTGTTAGATCTAAGGGTAATCTTGTGTGTGGTATAGGGACTATCAAGGAAAGAAAATGAAAGATCCATCCTATCAAATGTCACCTGCGATGTCACAAGAAAAATGAAGGAATGTGTTTGTACACTAATGCAATTCTTTGCCATTTTTTCCATGCAAAGATCTGGAAGTGGGTGGTTTGAAACATTATTGAATAGTCATCCAAATGTTCATTCAAATGGAGAATTGGGAGCAGTAAACAACATTCAGCAAACACAATAGTAGTATCATTTTTTCCCTCACAAAGTTGGGTCGGGCATTGAGGTTTATGAAATATACAAGTTGGGCCTCTCTAGGAAAGCACAACCGCTTGCAAAGTTGAAGTCTATGTACATCAATTTCCTCAATCAAATGGTTCAAATAGCACATCCCTCTTCTAAAAGCTCATTTGAGTTTAGGTAATATCCAAAGATTGTGTTGCATATAAATTAAGTGATGTACAAGCAAATGATACAAATATTTCGCCACTTGTGCCACATATTTCTCATCATCCATATAAGAAAAACGATATTGGACACCATAATGATGCGTGAGAGGAAAATGCCTATCAGTTACCTGTGCAGGATGTTGAAATTACTGATGCAATCCATAGCAATGGAGGGATTGGAGGAAATAAGTTGAGTATTGTGCTCCTTCTCCTTTGGTCACATGGTGGATGGCAAAGCAAGTGCAATGATGGCTGGTATGTCCTCTGCCAAGATAGTCTCCTGTGTGGTTGAATGGCACTGCAAGATTAAGAAATTTTAAACTAATTGCATGGGCATGTGTAAAACCAAATTTCTTACTCTTTTCACATTTCCCCTACGTGGCAAGCAAGGCTGAAAACATGGTATGGCATTTGAGTTGTTTAACACTTTCAGCAAATGCATTTTGGGAGGCATTAAAGTTGCAGCAAATGCAATTGGTTGGTATAAAGCCATAACCCCCCTTGCTACTATGATAAAACAAGTAAACTGCAGTAGCCATCACCATTCAAGCTCCCCTAGCATGGAAATGGAGACAAGGCATTGAAAACACAAAAAAATTCATTGGCAAGTGGAAAGTTTATACACTCCAGCAAATGCATCTCGCAGGTGGAGAATCAACAATACTATCCCCTGCATGTGAGATGGAGTATGAAGCAATTTATGAGTTTTATGCAGATGCCATCACCCATTTCTCTCCTCTGCATGGTTTGTGAGCAATGTAGAAGCTTCTAAAGTAAAGGTGTGGAGAGTGGAGAGGGTATGAGTGAAGTTAAAACATTTTGCAAGTCCAATCAAGTAACTCCCCTCTCTTCACGTGGAAAACAATTGTAAGTGCTTCTCTAAACTCTTCCCTATTGTGCGTGATAAAAGGGAAAAGGCATTAAATCTCCTGTGCATGGTCGAAAAGGGCATTAAAATCAAATCAGATGCCATTAAAGTTGCAGGCAAGGCTCCAAAATGCAGTCCCAGGCTTAATGTTTTAATCCCACATTGACTGCGAAATGGTTCTTTTTGGTGTTTTTAACTAAATCTCTACCCAAGTGTAATACCAAAGCCATCAAGGCTTTTAACAGACGGTGCCCATTGGGCATCCAAGGTGGGACCATGCATGGGCATGGATCTCAAGGTGACTGGAGGAGGTGATAGATGGCAACAAGTGGACCCCACGCATGCATGCTTCCCGAGGCAGACGAGGGAAATTTTGCAGAGAAAGGCCAACTTAACCAGCGAGCATGTCCGAGATGGATCAACGATCCGCACTACTTTGCGAAGGCGAGATGAATGAATGTTAGAGGCCACGAAATGGTGAAAAGCATTTCCAAAAATTGAGCAGGGTAAAGATCATGCATGTTTCAGGAGATCGGATGATCTGCGTTGCTTCACGAAGGTGAGATGCTTACTCGTTAGAGGCTGCGAAATGGCGAAAGGTGAAATGGCGAAAGCTAGGTGGTGCTCAGGTGGCAAGTATAGTCATATATCTAGCAGGT